>NW_026059357.1:0-9352 GCF_023721935.1 Panthera uncia
GCAGGTGGTGCCAAGTGATCTTGTTGAGTTTAAAAAAAGGGGGGGGGTCTCTGGGGGGGCTCGGTCAGTTGAGCATCCGACTTTGGTTCAGGTCGTGATCTCACAATTCATGGGTTCGAGCCCCACGTTGGGCTTTGCACTGGTGGCACGCAGCCTGCTTGGAATTTTCCATCTCCCTCTCTCTCTCTGCCCCTCCCCCACTCACACATAAGCGCATTCTCTCAAAAATAAACATTTTAAAAAAATCTAAAATCTAAAAGGCAGCACGAGGCCCTGCTTTTCTAAGGCCTGTTATGGCCCAGGCCCCCAGAGACTCAGTTTCCTCTTCTCTGACTTGGTACCTACAAGCGCCAGCCTCAGGGAAGGCTCTGAAGAATGGACGAGAACACGCTTTGCAAGACACTTTGAAATTGGTGGCCCTTTCAGGGGAAAAGGGCTTTTTGCGACTCCAGTGTGAAGATATTTTTTATCTGTGCGCATAGCCTGCGGTCTCAAAACCACACCCACAAACGCCCGTCTCTCTCCGGCCTGGCTTCTGTGCCTCAGTTGCTGAGCCTTGAAGCGGTGACTTCCTTTGTGTTGGCCCTGCAGGGTTGGAAGCCCGGGGAGCCTCCTAGAGGCCCAGGCAGTCTCGAAGGATGCCAGAAAACAAAGACCACACAAAAGCATAGACCAGAGAGAGGGTGCAGGTGTGTTCAACTCCTAGGCCTGGGCACTCGCATCTGGCGTCAGGGAGGGACAGTGCACTAAAGCCACATGCCTCTGGGATATCCCGGTGGACCTAAGGAGAGTCTGGTGATGGGCTCTGTGAAATTTAGCATCGCCTTCCTTGCGGTCCTGCCATCTTTTGGTTCGAAGGTTGTGTGCAAAGGGCACTTGCTTTGCTTGCCCAGTCGGTTTAGGCCAGAGCAGTAGAATGTGGGAGCTGGGCATGCCTCATGGACATTTTGCTAGTCCAGTGATTCAGCAAAGCATTTGTGAGATTTTGCTAATAGTTAAATATCTACCATAGGCTGAATTTTAGATTGGATAAAAAGAAAGGGGAAATGAGGTAATCCAATTTTTTTTTTTTTTTTTTTTTTTTTTTTTTTTTTTTTTTTAAGTTCTGGCATCTTGTGTTCCCTGCCTACCAGAAATATTCCAGGAGAACCGTGATAATGCCTTTCGTCTGCTAAGCCTTCCAGATGGCAGTTTCTTAGCCAGTGAGCAAAAGAGGGAGTGTTTGAGGTTTATGAGTAAGTTAATTCTCTTCCTTGGTATGACCCAGTGAACTCTTATTTGTGATGTGTACCGGGTGCCAGTGATCTGTCATCTGAAGACCTTAGCCCTACAGGGCCTTTAAAAAACCACTGCACCTCCTTTTAAGAGGAGGACGTCTTCAAATTCCCAGTAATAAATGACTGCCGTAATAGAGCACTTAACACGCTTTCTCAGGATACTTTCTGTGATCTAAGTGGACTCCACGTTCCTTGAGAACAGAGGCCTTCCCTCCTGCCAAGTAGCGCCAGTGTAGAGGGAAGCTGGGCTGTGCCTTTTCCAGATGGCGCATGGCCTTAGTTCCTGGACTGTGTTTATAGAGTTCTTCTCCTGGCTATGAGATCCTCCCTTGTACTCATTTGATCCAGGGATGTTGACTGAGCATGCACGCCTATAACTACAGTACAGGATGGTTTCAGATAATTCTTGGATTTTAGGCGCTCTCACTCCAGTGGAGAAAAGACGTATAAATAAATACACAGAAGGGAAGTGGTATGTATGCCCGAGTCTGGAGTGGTCAGGGAGGCTTTCAGAGGAGGTGGTATTGCTGTGCATTTTGAAGGAAGTTTAGGGATTGTCTGAGCACAACACTTGCTGTGTGTGTCTGTGCACGCGCGTGTGTGTTTTTATGATGTTTGTTTATTTTTGAGAGAGAGAGAGACCGAGAGTGAGTGGGGGATGGGCAGAGAGAGAAGGAGACACAGAATCTGAAGCAGGCTCCAGGCTCTGAGCTGTCAGCACAGAGCCCAACACGGGGTTCACATTCATAAACCCTGAGATCATGACCTGAGCCAAAGTCAGATGCTCAACGAACTGAGCCACCCAGGTGCCCAGTGCTGTATATATATTTTTCCCCTCCCAACAACAGAAAAAAACCCTCATCAAACTTGCTAGGATGCAGAGCTGAGCCTACATTCTGCATTTTGCTGTGTATACCCCTGTGCACTGTGATAGCTGTAGTGCTGGTTCTCTGGGGTCCTCTTCCTTTGTCTTTGTCCTGTTCCCAATCACTTTGAGGGCGCTTGCAGCCTACCTTGGCTGTAGCACTCTTTGAACTCGTATAGTCGATTCTCAGACGTTACCACTTAGTTTATCTCTGTTAGTTTTGTTCCCCAACTGGATTTTAAACTCCGTGAGGCCAGGGACCACCCCATCCACATCAAGCACAATTGCAGCAGGTGCATACAGCAAGCACTAAGGGAAGGCTGGTTGAGGATTTTTTATATGTTCTTATTACCTGGCTCTGTAAGTCTGACAAGACAGTTCAGCAATGACTCCGGTATGAACAGAGTGGTGTTTTTTGTTTTGTTGCTTTGGTGGTTTTGTTTTTAGGAAAGCATGTGTCTGGTCAGCAGCATATCACCAATTTGATGTCCATTCATTCATTTATTCATTCATTCATTCATTAGCAGGCTCCACCTTTGGGGATACTCCTCTTTTCCTACACTGAATTTTTCTGAATGCTGCATTTTTACTGTGCTGGGGATTTTTTTCTTTAAACTCTATAATTGTTTTGATAAATCTCTATCTCTTGGATACTGGCTTAGAGATAATTCTTTTCCATTAAGTACTTCTTAGAGTGGTTGACCATAAACCGTTTAAGAAATCACCGCATTTATTAACGACTTTTGAGATTTGGCAGCAATTTAAATTGATAGTAATGGAATGTGCTTTGAGTGGAGAACTGTTCAGACAGACAGTGTTTCACCCTGTAAACCAGGGTAGAGAGGAGGATGTTTCTGACAGGAAAACCTAACTTATCTGTGGTTTAGGTCAGTGTATCAAGCAATTCAAGACTCAGCAGTAGTGATTGCTGTGTAAGAATTAAAAGGAAACACATGGTAGGCACTGTTTTAAGTGCCGCATGCATATATTAACTTATTTAATCCTCCCAGTGCCCCTGTGTGATGTCTGTGCTGTTCCTCTTCACCCTTTGCTGCTGAGGACATTGAGGCGTGGAGAAGCATGTGACCTGTCCATGAGTATGGTCATGTGCCCATAAATAATCCCTGTGGGACTGAAGATATTCTGATTACATATAGTGTGTAACTGGAAGATTAGGAGATTCAGAAAGAAGTTACTCTTTTGACAGTTTAGGGCAATTATGTTTCTTGTTTCCATCACAGATTGTGCATGCTTAGGATCGTTAGCTTTTTCTGGTTTTTCAATTGTGGAAAAAAAATCTATATATGATGATTACATTTGAACTCTTGTAGAGGCTTCTAAAACAAATAACTTCATGTTTTGATAAGCTAAGAGACTTTCAAAGCATTCCTGTTTCCCAAGCAAAGTGGTTTCAGTTAAAAATGATAAACTTTGCCTCTTTGCCGATGATGCTGGTGAGAATGCCTTTGGAAAAATGTGAGTGTAATTTATACATAATATGCTTTTTCTCTGAAGTCTTATTAGAGCAGAGTGTGTACTCTGTAGCTTGGTTTTGGTATCCTAGCAAGTTGGCTATTCTGTTGTTGTTGCTGTTTTTTCAAAGCTGGGGCTGCAGATTCCTGTGCTTTGAGGGACCAGGCAGAAAACAAGCCATCAAGGGGCATCTGGGTAGCTCAGTCAGTTGAACGCCCAACTCTTGATCTTGGCTCGGGTCATGATCTCACGGTTCATGAGTTTGAGCCCTGCGTGGGGCTCTGCACTGACAGAGTGAAGCCTACTTGGGATTCTCTCTCCCTGTCTCTCTGCCCCTACCCTACTTGTGCTGTCTCTCTCAAAATAAATAAACAAACTTAAAAAAAAAAACAACAACAAACAACTATTGAGTGTCAGGAGTGGGGTTCGGTAGGGAGCGATCGGGAGTGAGGTAAAGGATCAGCCGAGCTCCTGCCAGTCCTGGCAGTTGCTTTCCTCCATTGATGGCTGACCAGAGAATACACGGCCTGTGTTGACAGATGTCACCAATTTTCAGTTGGAAAAACACATTGTTTAAGTGAAAACTTTCCCAACTTCAGGACTCTGGAAGAAAATTCAAGTTAAACCGGTACCAGAGAGCGTGGTGGGCCCCACATACAAAGGAGAATAGGGGACTTGGAGGGAGCTCAGTGTCCAGCCCTAGACTCCCCTCCTGTGGCATGAAATTTCTGCTCTCACGTGCCTGTTTGGTTGTGCAGTACATACATGTATCCCTGAAAAGTCTTAGGTAAGCTAATTTTCTTTTCTATATTTTAAAAATAGCCTTGTACCTTTTAATGGAAGGTTAAGAGACTTCTGATGAGTCCTTTGTACAGCGAGTAATCACTCACTGTATTTATTTTGTATGTTTGTACTTCTGTGTTTCAGTGGAGAATGGGGTTAGATATGGTGTACTGCCTGAGTTAAGGAGGTCATGAGCTAGGCATGCTTTGAGTTACTCAGATTCTTCTGCTGTGGTGTTTGTTGTAATGGGATGTGACCTGTCAGGGGAGCTGTAGGTGCTCGGAAGAGTGGCCCTTAATACTGGTATCTAAATTCGAGGCATGTTGCCTGTATCTTCCAGTTTCAAAAAAAAATCTATGTCAGTCTGGTTCTTTATAACCTAGTGCTGTTACTGTTTTATTCCTCTCCCTCCCCCCTTGTTTTATATTCAGTCCTTCTCTGGCTCACAACAGCAATCCAGTCCAAAGATTTACTTTTTCTATTTCCAACGCTATCATTATTTTTATGTAAAAAGTATGCTTTGAGTTACAGCAATTCATGGGGATCAAGCTTCTACTCTGTAGGGAGAAAAGAGATGTCATTTGCTACAGAGTTTACACAGACAAATGTCCTGCTGCATGCTGTGTTTCCACTGTAATCCAGGGGTTTATTTGTGTGACGCTTAAAGAAAAATTACCATATTTGGGCTGACTCTAAGCCAAGATGATATAGGCTCAAAGTTTTTCTTGGAGGAATGGGGGGACAAGGGGGATGGAGACATTTGGAAGAAATAGTCCTTTCTTCCCTATTTTATCATTGGGTTTTCATTTACAGATTATTTAACACATTACATTTACTCATGGAACTCTGTTGCTTTTGTTTTTTCTGGGCCCCCTTTTTTCTTCTTTTGAAACAATTTCAGATTTCTAGGAAAGTGGTTAAGAAGACTGAAAAGGAACTCTGTGTGTGTGTGTGTGTGTGTGTGTGTGTGTGTGTGTGTGTGTATAAAATATATCCTTCACTGAAGGACTCCATTCGAGTTTCTCCAGTTATTCCAAATATGTCTTTCACACCTTTCTAGCCTCCTTCGATCTGAAAGAGTTCCTCATTCTTGTCTTTCATGATGATGACATTTTTGAAAATTGCCGGCCAGTTCTGTAGAACATCCTTCCTTTTCTTAGAGGGTATTCTGTATTCCTCCTGCAAACCCCAGCTTGTGTTACCTTCTCTGCAGAGAGGTAGGCTGTACCCTAGAGGACTTGGTGGCTGTCTCGTTTAGGTTTCTACAATGCTCCATTAATACGTTTATTTGAGCATTTTTGATATTCAGTCAGTAATTACTGTTTGATTTCTATGGGCCAAGTAGGATGCATTTAAGAATGAAACAGACTTAAAAACAAACCCTGCTTCTATGAAGCTTATTTACATTTTAGTGAGAACGTGTAAGCTTGCATTTTAGTGAGGGTAACAGACCACTAACAAGATAAATAAACTAGCAAGTATGTCAGATAGTGATAGGTGCTAAAGAGGACAAAATCAGGCGGGAGAGAGTGGGGTGGGTGTGATGGTTCTTGGTAGGGTGGCCAGGAGAGGCTTCCCGTGAGGGTGATTCTGGAGCAAGGCTCCAAAGGAAGTGAGGTAAAGGCCATGCAGATATCTGTAGGGGAGTGGTCCAGGCGGAGGGAGCCTAGAGGGTACAAAGGCTTTGCCTTGGATGGGCTGGGTGTGTGAAGGAGGCAGCATGGTGGCTGGAGCTGAGGGGAGAGTGGTAGGAAAGGTGAAATGGGAGATCAGTCAGGGCTTCTGGCCATGGAGTGTCCATGAGAAGCCTTTGGAGAGTTTTGAGCGGAGAAGTGACATGATCTGGCTTATGCTTGAGAAAAGAACTCTCTGTTACATAGGGAATAGCAAATATGTGGGGATAGGAAGAAGGGTAGAAGCAGGGAGAGCGATTAAGGGAATGTGATGAGCCCTTTGCATAGTTGTTTGTCCTGAAGGCACACTGAAGGGACTTAGTGGCTCTCATACTTGAGGACAACCCATTTGTGTGGGTTGTTGGTGATGCAGACTTTTTTTTTTTTTTTTTTTTTTTTTTACATAGAAACTAGAATTCATTAGGTCTCACCTGTATTGTTAACAACTACCCTCCAGGTGATTCTCAGGTGGGTGGTCCTTGAACCACAGGTTGATAAATACAATAACAAGTGATTTTGGAATGAGTGAATAATTGGTGTATGGAAAATCCTTTAGAGATACTTAGGTATGAAGTGTTTCTGCTCTTCTTGCTTTATTTCTTCTAAACATATTACTCAATTTCTAAAAATTCTTGTAGTGTAAATTTTATAACTGATTCAGTGCATAAAGCTCTAGGCAAGAATATTTTTTTTAAAGAGCAGTGTATTTTGTGAAATAAACATAATACTGACATGCTATTTTCCAGCCCCCTAAACACATGGTTTCGGAAGGAATGGATAAATAGTACTAATAGGATTCATTTGCAAAGAAGCTATTAAATGTATTCAAGAGAAATTGGATTCAAGGAGTAGGTTGGATGAAGCCATGAAAGAGAGGAACGAGTATTTTAGATACAAATGTGTGTTTTAGAACTGGAGTGGACCAGGTCTGGCTGGGTGCTGTATGGTCCCAGAGGTCCATGGGATGTATCTCTGAAGGAGCCCTGGGAACAGGGTTAAGTGCAAAGCGTTAAGTGGCTTTTTTCTTCTTATTGAATTAAAATTCAGTCTTGCATGGTAATGTTCATTTGAACATGAAAACAAGTTGTGCCTTTTTTTTTTTTTTTTTTTTAAACTGTGATGTTGTGGTCAAGAGCATGGACTTTGGAGCCAGACTAGTTTCACATCCTGTTCTGAACTATCAGTGTCACTCAGTTTCCACATTGGAGAAAAATAACAATACCTACTTCACAACCTCATTGTGAGGGTTGAGAATTAATGATCATAAGGTACTTAGAGCGGAGTCTGGCATACTGTAAGGACTTAGCAATTACTGGCTTTTTCCTCCTCCTCCCCCTGCCTATTTTTATTGCTATTGTTATATTTCAGTGCTTTCAAACCATATTTTGTTTTCTGGAATGCTATGCATTTTCAATGATTGTTGTTTTAGGATGAGTATATTTATTAGTCGTGTCTAGAAATATGCTCATTTGTGCCTCTGGTTATATAAAGTTTAAAATCTTAAGTATAGTGTTTGTCCTTTTGTATTTATGACCAGCACTTCCTGGAAGTCAGTTGCCATCACTTTTGTAACATTAGCTTCCCCCTGCACTCCCCGTATAAAAGAGGGATGCTCCTACTTGCTTGAGAGATGTGTGGTGAGCATTAATGAATAGGTTAATGTTTGTGGCTCTACCCCATTAAGTACTAATTAGCATTAGTTACTGATCTTATAGTCTCTCCAAGTACCGTGATCAACTGATTCTTTGAATCAGGGGCTTAGAACTTTTCCCTATGTACTGTGGGAAATAGTGCGTGAGAACATTTGCTGTTTTATTACTACCCATATCTAAAATTTTTATGCCTCCCCAACAACAAAATAAAGTAAATCAAGTAACTTCTTGTAGAACTTACTAATAAAATGTTACTTGTTAAATATATATTAAGTGAGTCTTTTTTCCGCTGGGAGATCATCATCTTTCATTTTTGATTTTATTTTCTCATCGTTTATGCAGCAGTTCCATCTGTACTTAGCACTAACGTTCTAAAAATTCCCACAAGTCTGTGAAGACCGTATAGTAGAGGCAGTCCTAGGATCGCAGTTTAAAGAAAAAAAAAAAAGTTTGTGTTTCAGTTCTATTTCACCAGAGGGTAAGATTTGGAGCTTCTGTACCTCAGGACCTTTGTCTATAAAACAGGGATAATAATGCTTTTGAAATAGCATAAGTTAAATACCAGGCACAAACACCAGCATGTATGCCTGACTGTAGCTAATACTCACAATGATTTTATTACTTTTTCCAATATGGTTGAATGTGGTAATATAACTGGAACCAATTTCATAGTTTTCATAAAAAGCAAAAGAAGATATTTTTTCGGGTCTTACTGTCAATTGGATTTCTGCCTGACATAGACTTACCTTAAAGCTCTTATTTCCAGACTTGTGGAGGACACCTCTTCTGTCAATTGACAAAATTATATCATTCAAAGGATGTGAATATGCAATTGTGTGTATGTTATATTCAAATAAAGTAATTCAGTGTGATGCAATTTGACATTTCCCGATTTTTGTATGAAAATTGTGGGTCACTCAAGGAGTAGGTAACCAAGGGCATAACTCTATATCCAAGGAGGGGCTTGGCCTGAACCAGACTGGCTTCTGCTCGGCTAAAGGCAATGTTTATTTAACCCTGAGACTTTTGCTCCCATAATTACAAAGTTAAAATTCAATTCCTTGCTATGTAGGCCTGAAAGGATTAGTTACACTCTTGATTGATATGTAAAGAGTTTTATAATCTCTGGAACTATGTATGGCTTTTGTGAAGTGAAATAATCTAAACCGTAATTTTGAAATGGGACAGAACATATTATTATAGGTTTATTCTTAGGATTCTCCTCTTTTGATTTGCCTCTGTAATTAAATATCTACTTGGCGGTGAGGGTGATAGAGGAATGATTATTCTCTCGCTTTTAATCGCTGTTGATTTCTTCGTGTTACTTTGAAGCGGTGTCCAACTGTCTTCCCCGGCTTTCAGATGCTTTGATGAGACAATAGGACCCTGTTAAGTACATAACCAGATTCTTTCCACACAGCTCCCTCATGAGGTCTATTTTAAGTTAGGTGGCTGGATGTTCAGACTGAAAAGCATTTATTCACCAGTTCTGATAAAAGGTCAAGTAGTTTAACTTCTTACATAGAAGACCGAGGAACCTAAAAGTATTGCTCTCTACCACCATGACTCCTTCCTTGCCCCACCCTGCAAAAAAAAAAAAAAAAAAAAAAAAAAAAAAAAAAAAAAAAA
>NW_026059357.1:9452-10135 GCF_023721935.1 Panthera uncia
AAAAAAAAAAAAAAAAAAAAAAAAAAAAAAAAAAAAAAAAAGTGTAGAAAGAAGTAAAATGATGCTTATCTTCTTTGTTAAAGTGTTAGAAGTGAGACCTTTTTCAGATTTGTTCTTATTGGTGAATCTCTTGTCCTGCTCTGTCACCTTCCTCTTTCTTATTCCACCAGTTTGATTATTTTGTTACATTCTACTTATAAGATGCTCCTTTGTGCAGATTCCTTTTCCTCTACCCCACTATTCATTTTTTGGAGCTCCTGAAAGGTTCTGGCCAAGCTTCTCATGTTCTACACTCTGTATTTTCTCTTAAGCATTTTATTTTAATTTATCAAAAAAATTTGTTAAAATATTTATTTTTAAAGGAGACAGAGCAAGCATGAGTAGGGGGAGAGGCAGAGAAAGAGGGGGAGACATAGGATCCCAAACAGGCTCCAGGCTCTGAGCTATCTGCATAAGAGCCTGACGTGGGGCTTCAACTCGCAAACTGGGAGATCATGACCTTAGCCAAAGTTGGATGCTTAACCCACTGGGCTGCCCAGGCACCCCTATGTTAGTTTATTTGTAAGTTTATTTGAGTGAGAAGAACATGAGCACAAAAGCAATGGAGCCAGCAGGGGCGGGGGGTGGGGGGTGGGCAGAGAGAGAGAGAGAGAGAGAGAGAGAGGAAAAGGGGGAATCCCAAG
>NW_026059358.1:0-10131 GCF_023721935.1 Panthera uncia
GGCTCTGGGCTGATGGCTCGGAGCCTGGAGCCTGTTTCCGATTCTGTGTTTCCCTATCTCTCTGCCCCTCCCCCGTTCATGCTCTGTCTCTCTCTGTCCCAAAAATAAATAAAAAACGTTGAAAAAAAAATTAAAAAAAAAAAATTAACTTGCTCAAGTCACTGACTCTGAATATAAATTCCTTGAGGACAGTTATTATGTTAACTTTGTTTATCATTATCTTCTTGATATAACATGCCCCCAATACTTATGAATCAATACCAGATCGTACCAGTGGTAGAGATATTGATGCAAATCCACTCTTTACTCCAAGGTCATTCGTTACTTACTCCTTTAAATTATTAATTTTTTATTATGTGAAAAATCTAAGAATTATATACATTTCTCACCATTCAGTATTAGTTTCTCTACTATATGAATATTAGACATAAATGTATTTATTCACATGACTTTATATCGATGATTATGTACAAACATTTGTATATACTGCCTATTCTTTTATGGCTTAAGATGAATGAAAGTGTATTCGTGTTTAAACATACCCTTCTCTATTTAAAGTTTATGTAAATTCTAGAGTTACATGGCTAGATAGATTCTTTTGAAATCATGTTGTAAAAGAAAGGAAGCACAGTCACTGGGGACCAGAGGATTGTCATTTAAATGAGTAACTTCTGCAAAGAAGGTCAGAATGTGAGATTACAGATTTTGCTGAACATTATATTTCACTTAAAAAAAACTCAGCAGTTTTGTTTACTTGAATAGTGTTTCCAAATCTACTTTCATTAACTAGAGTGCTGCAGTAACCAGCAGTTCAGGGAGGGCTTTCATCTCCAGTAGCTTAGAGAGATAATGATAAGCCATCTTAAAGTCTGGGTTTATTAGAAATGACTGAAATGCATTATAGGGCAGTGGTAACCGTAATGGTTGGTTTATCAACCAGTGGGGTGGAATTAAAAATGCATTAAAATTTATACAAAGGAAAGCAAATAGCAGTGAGTCTCTATTGGTTTTGACATAGTTAAATGAACTGTTATTTCACTTTGTGTGGCTAATAAAATAAGACCTGTAAAAATAGAAGAAACATTCCCCTTTGGAACTTGAGCAATGTGAAAATCTATTATTAATGAAATAGACAGCTTCTTTCTTTATGCATGTGGATGGTATATTCATTAAAACACACACACACACACACACACACACACACACACACACACAAAGGAAGAAGTCTTCTCTCAGAATAAGTGGCAATATCATTGATAGTTTTTATGACTAAGGTTTGATCAAGCAGAGAATACAAAATTAGAAAGTGAAACATAACTCTAAACAGGAGGGGAATAAACAGCTATGAAACATATCTATGAATTCTAATTATATATGCCAACATTTACTCCTATCATAAATTTCAAGGCACTCCTTGAAACTTTCAGATTTCAGTCTCCTGGTCTTTCCATTCATGTATTCCATCTATCTATCCATATACTCAAATATATTTCCCAAGGAAAGGTGATTAAGTAATATAAAATCACTACCCTCACGCAATTTGTAGCTTAGTCACAGAGGCATATGATAAACAATTTCATAAATATATCATTACAAATGTTATAAAGAGTTCAATGAAAAGCACAGGATGTTATTAGCAGGGCCAGCTTCACAGGCACAGGATCTGAGAAGTCTCATGAGAACTTATGCTCAGAAAGGCTGCAGATTTGGTTTAAGGCTCTCCTATTGCTATCTTAAAATTCTTAATAATTTGATGTTTTAAATGATATAATTAAGTCCAGTGGTATAATGTAACATGCAGATGAGCAGAGGAAACTGCAATATGAGTGTCCACCATTCTTCCTGCTCCATTCATATGTGGTACAGCCTTCTGGTGGGTCTCTGCTAGGTAGAAGTTCAGTGATACTTATAGGAGTATAAGGTAAGTATTTTATATCTAAGACTGACAGCCCCTAGAGGCAATACTTTCTTTTCTAACCAGAACTTACTGTGAATGCAGAAATAATCTAATGTCATTGAAAGAAACATGAATGACCAAGAAAGTCTATCATATCCTTTCTGACTCATGTGACTTCCCTGTATCAGCCAACCACTTATGCTGAATATGACATGGAAGTAAAGGGGAAGCTAGGGTGACCCAAGGTTCCTTATTCTTTCAATCATTGTTTATCTATAAGAAAGCTAAAAGTAGAGACTGTTGGTAGAAAGTATGCATAGCAAGAAATAAAGTGAAAACATCTAAACTGGTTTTGTGCAATATTTCTGTTGCTCTGCTAAGAAGGAAACACATATACACGTTTGGGCTACAAAACAGGAAGTATGTAATTCCTATTTTCTCAGATGTGTTAAACTCGCATTTGTCATTAAAACTGGCATTGCACATGATAAAGATGAATAATTTAAATTCATATATAATTATGAATTGTATTGAATTATATGTGAATTCATATATAATAAATTCATATAATTCAATTATAATGTTTTAAAATTTTATGTTATAATTTATCAAGTTATAAAATTAATGTTAATAATTTAAAAGTTTTATTTTTCTTTACTTAGAACAACATTAACAAATACAAAAATACCACAACAAGTCAAACAAGGTGGAAGAAGAAGGGAAGACCTTTATACCCTACTCACTTTTAACAATACTTTTGTTTGGGTTTTTAGACAGGGGTTCCTCATTTGCAGAGTCTGGAAATTGTGTCATTGGTCCTGCTGGAAGTGTACCCTGAAGATCTAACTGAGCCTGAGAAGTTAAGGAAGGACTTCTTGCCAAGTAGTAATTACTGAGAGAAAAAGATGAGCAGCAGTGAGGCAGATAAAAAAGGCAGTAGGAGGTCTGGGTCGGGGAGGAGAAGGCTGAATGTTCCAGGCAGAGGGTCTGATACAAAGACAGTAATAGCAGAAAGAGCCAGGAGTGTTTGTGGAACAGACGTAAAGTCAGTGTGACTGGAACTTAGTAAGCAGGGAAGGGATTGCATGGGGTGGAGATTACATTTGCGCCATGCTGCACCTCTTGGAAGAGAAAAACTTACAGGCCTGAAATGAGGGCAACTGGAACACCCAGAATTGATTATAACAAAAGCCATCCTATATCACATTATTATTATGTGCCTGGCACTCTGCCAAGGGACTTAATGACATTACCTTTTTGGCCCTCCAACAACAAAGCAAAGTGGAATTTTCTGGTTTTGTTATTCAGACAAGGAATTATGAGGTTCAGATAGATTAAGGAATTTGTCTCAGGTCATATGGCCAGTGAGTAACAGAGTCATAGATAAAACATTTTTTCTGAATGTAGACTAGAATGCGAGCCCCAGGAGGAAAGGGACTTGGCCTGTCTTTATGCTCTTATATTCTTAGTACATAGACCAATACCTGTCACATAACAAGCTCTCAAGATTTGTTAAGTGAATAAATAAATGACTTGGGTAAATCGTATAATGGCAAATTCACTGGGCCTTCATGACTTCAGATGGATTCTGGAGTATTTGGTTGGGATTTCTGTATAGGTTGAGAACCAGTAATGTTTCTTTTCAAATGAACTATAAAAAGCGAAAAAGGAAAGCAACACAGCCAATTGAAAGAGAAGAGACAGAAATGCATGGTATAGACTTTGCCTTTACTAGCTCTACAACCTTGGGAAAGCCACTTCCCCTCAGGTCTCAGTCATTTCAATGGACTATAGCAGGTAATATGTGAGGTTCTTGCCAGATCTCACATATTATGGTGTGATATTCTGTGAATTGTTTGGCAATAATAGAATTTGGGGCATAGTTTTCCTTTTATAACAGAGAGGAAGCACAAAACAATGCTGAGGCACCAAATGTTCCTTAAACCAGCTCCCTCCCTCCCCCATTCATTCATTCATTCATTCATTTCTTCTTTTAGCAAGGCTTTCTGAGAAGTGGGCCATAGGCTCACAAGAAGCTTCCTTCTGAAATGATGAAATGGACAATGATCTCCATTTCCAGAAGTGGAAAGACCACATGGTAGTAAAATATGGGTTAGACTTTACCCGCTACTCAAAAGTGGTAAAAGCCAAATCTATTTCCACTTTGAATCATGACTCAGGTATCAAGCAGAGCCAATGCTGCTGTAATTCAAAGTACTAATGCCAGCACCATTCAGAATAAATTCCCTCGTGTGACTCATTTGACTACTTTCCTCACTTTGACTCTCCCTTGGTGAAAGAGCACAGACATACAGCTACAAAACTTCCTAAACAAAACAAGGTCTGTGCCTTCCAGTGATAAAAAAAAAATCCCATTGAGACTGAGGCAAGCATGTGATTGAGAGGAGCAGGACAGAAATAATGATGGGCTCTGGCTTCACCCAGGGCCCCAAGAGGTAAGTCCCATGGAGACAAGACAGACACAATGCTCCTACGTCAAAGTCTGGCTTTCCTGGAAGAGTAGCAAGCATGTCTTTAAAAAAAAGTGAGCATTACAAAAGGATGAAGAATGAGGCACCAGGTTCAGATGTTTGGGAACTTCTGATGAGTCTAATATTTGGAAAGAATAAGCAAGTAAAGAAGGTACGTTTTATTCATTAACTGCTTGTGAAGACCAGAAAACATCAGAAGGATGCAAACGACTAAATACCCAACACTAGCCAACACCTGAAGCAGTCTAGGAAATACTATAAATAGATGTATCATTAAATTGAAGGATGGAATGAGTTAATTACAGTTAAAATGAAATCACAGTTTTAAAGGCAAGTTTGTGGAGTCCATGAGAATGTGCCTCATATATCCCCAGCCTTAGAGAGTGTCACTGAAGGGACTCAGTTGCTGTGCTCTGAAATCAACTGCAACATCTGTACTAAGATTATGCTTCCACTGCAGGTGCTTCCAGCCCATGGTTGAGAACAGTAGGCTTGTCTCTGTAAGACAAGGGACTCCTCTGATAGCTGACTCAGTTTTGAGGACTCCTTGCCAGTCTTACTCAATCTCCCTTAGTCTGCACAGTGGTCTAGAATGCTTATACACAACCTCCCTTTCCTCTCTGCTTCACTTGGGATCAGAGGTGCATCCTGATCTAATGGTTCCCCCAGCCTTCCTCTCAACAATATCTCCAACTGCTTTCAAAGACCTTAATTTCGAGAACATCTAGTCTTGGTATCTGCTTTTTGGGAGACCGGGACTAACAAAAAGATACATCTAGCAAAGAAACATGCTGAGGAAATCACTCCTTAGTCTCAGTCTGGTGAATTAGTTACTGAGGAACACACTAGCTCAGTCCGTATTGAATCGAAGGGGCTGTGAGCAAGTTGAAAGGTTGAGTACTAATTACGTGTTGATCACTATACTAACTGCTTCACATGCCTTATCTTACTTAATCCTTTCAATAATCCCTTGTAGTAGTTTCTTTCTTTTCTTTTCTTTTCTTTTTTTTTTTTTTTTTTTGATAGATGAAACTGTGGCTTACCTGCTCATGAGTGTTGGAATCAGAATTCCAAGCCAGATCTTTATTTTACTTTATTTGTTTAAATTTCAAAGTATATACTTTTAAGTACTCAGTACTACAGCATTGATCAACAGTTCCTTGATATCTTTTTATATTGTAAGACGACACTAATAACGTCTGTGGAAGAAAAACATTCAATTCACCGCCACTAACATTACCAACACCATCATCATGATCGCCATCGTCATCATCATCAACATCATCATCATCATCACTCTTGTCTTCATTATCATCAGTTATAGCTCTAAGGGAGATGTGCAGTTAGTGAGAATTTATATATGTACTCTACCTTTTACTTTTCATGACGTCCCAGCAAATTATGTAAGTTTTGCAAATAAAGCCCAGAGATGTCTTTTCAAAGTAACTCCAGCATTTTTTTCCCACTGTCATGCCATCTTGCTCTTTATGCTATGTCTTCGTCCAAGGTGAAGTTAAGATGTTGGGAATTTAATACTTTCTTAATATACCAGTTTTAACTGCCAATAGGACTCTTGGAAATTTGAATTAATAGCTAGACTCAGTAGGACAAATCTGATGTCCTTATTCCAGAAACAGCTTTCTCTCTAGGACCAGGAGGATTGGGCAACTTGGGTGCTATTATAGGAAACCTTTTGCCTCTGGGTCAGAGTCACTGGGCTCCAGACCAAGTCAGTAATGATCAAATGCCAGTCTGTTTGACAGCTGTCTGGTGGCCTTTGTGGTAGGGCCTACAGCCAGTCACTTATTGGCAACTTTCCATGGTGCATTCAGTATCTGCTGCCATTTGTAATGACAGGCACAGCAGAGAGGTTGGCAGTTCAAATAGGCATGGAGACCCTTGGTATCCATTACTCGAGACCAGCACTTAAACCCTAATTTAATAATAGCCCCCAAACCAGTGGCAATTTCTTCCCAAAAGAAGGGTCTTTCTGTGGCCCATCTGCCCCACTCATCACCCCACAACTTTCTCTTTTCCAATAGTGAAATGAAAATTTACCTTTGAATTAAACACAAGGTCAGATGAAATAAGTCACTGTGAGCAGTCATTATATTTTCTGTCACTGGACCAATTAAGATTTCCAGCTGTCAGTTTCTGATGTTGCAGCTCCATAAAAAATGACACTGAGATGCATTGATCTGTGTCAAAGCTGCTTCAGAGGGAAAATTGGACCAAAAATAATGATAATTGTCATAGGATGTCACACTATTAAATGAAAACATAAAAAGCAAAATGCTGTGGAGAATCTGCAAAGTCATCCTTCTCGTTGAGGTGAGACCACATTATACCAAAGCAAGCCCACTGCTTCAGTGATTGTCCTAGCTCTATAGGGGATACTCTACCTAGTGTCTAAGACAAACTCTGTCCAGTTAGTGCTAATTTGATTTCAATTGCATTTTCAAACTAAATATATAAATATGTATAATCATTTGTATAAAAGAATCTTACTAGAATCTCAAGATTTAGGCAAAGTAGGTCATCTCTTTCCCAAAATTTAAGAGGTCATGAAGCCTATTAGATTAACTTTATCAAAAATGCAAACTTCATTTAATCTTTGTATAAATGTAAATTTTTTTTGTCCATCAACTTCGAGGGGTGTGTATGTGTGTGTGTGTAAACACACACACACACACGCACACACACACATATGTGTTCTTTGATGGAGTTCTAGTTGAAGAAAAGTACAGCATTTACTGGAAGTGAAATAGGGAGTAAGTAAAGGAAGGTGAAAGTACATAACATAATAATCATCACAAGAAGAAATGGAGTATTCCAAGGACACAGAGGAGAAAGTGTTCTCCTTGGCCTTCAAATAACTGAAAATACAAGAAGAAGGGTTTAATGATCAAAGATATATTGGTGAGATGTTATTGAAACTACCACAGGATGAAAGAATGGGAGGTGACCCTATAATGATCTCATTATTTGACTATTTATTTCTTTGAAGGAAGAGTTCATTATTTTATACTTTCCTGAGCCTGGAACAAAAATGTAAAATTCTGAAATAACTTTAAACTCAAAGAACCATTTTTTTTTGTCTGAACACACTGTCAGATTCAAAGTTGGTTTCTTGTTAGAGGGTTCAAAACATCTTTCCATGGAATATTGTCCTCCTTCACTAGTGATTTCAACTTGGTTATCCTATAAAATAATCATTTGGATAAAAGAATCTTGCTAGAATCTCAAGATGTATGCAAAGTAGGTCATTTTTTTCCTTCTGCTTTAAAAAAGTTCAGCTGATTAGATTCATTTCACCAAAAATCCAACTCCAGCCAATCTTTGCATTCCTGGATTTAAAATTCTTTTTGGCCTATCAATCCTGAGGGGTATTTAAAGATAGTTATAAATGTAGTAGATTTTACCATTTGCAAATTAATGAGATACAAGCTTGTAGTGAGCTAGAGCCACTTTGATAGGCTCACGAGATTCAATTATCTGTTTTAAGAATTTTGTGAGCCAGCTATTGAATGCTGCCATTAAGTAATGAATTACTTGAAGTTATAATTAAGTAAATTATATTAAAAACAAAGATAATACATATTCAAAGCTCATCACTTCCTAATGATTTTGATAGTTTTTACTATTATCTCTGTGTATAGTAATGTATGGCAGAAATACTTTACTACAGTGTGCTACTGAACATCTCTTCCCAGCTCCGTGTTCAGTGCCATCACCTTGGTAAATTTGTTTCAATACTTCACTTTTATCTTACTTGTTATCATAACTAAAATATTACTCAACATTAACGTTTGAACTACATTCATGTGCATCACAAACATTGGCTATGAATAAAAGGGTTCAGCTAAAGTTAATCAGAGCATAGTATGAGGATCAATTAGCTATTTGGAATAAAGTATATTGCACATTTTGTTAATAATTATAAATTTCATGCTGCATATGCTTTACATTGGTAGAATTTATAATAAATATGCATATGTATATTCACACTGTTCATTGTTATTTTCTTTTAGTGGGGAAGGGTGACAGTTGTTAAACATTTATCAGCAAACCCAGTGGATAAAATTGACTAGCAAAATAACATCAGATTATGGAGGGCTTTACAAACCAGACAAGGGAAAATATATCATTGCCATACAGAGGAGTGGAAATCATCTTAATTAATCTTTGCATAGGTCCATGAAACGTAAGTGGCCTTCACAAAAATTTGGCACATCTGCACTGAGAAACCTGGAAAAAACATTTCACTGTGTCTTTCAAGACTGGGTACTTGAGTGAAGCATGAACTAACAAAGATCTTCTGATGAAGGTAGGGCTGTAAATGAGACTTCAAAATGAAGAGGAATAATATTTTCATGGGTTGTTTTTAGTCTGCACATTAAAGCACCTTAAACACTTTTAGCTCACTGTAATTTGCCTCTCTTTCAAGGAGGAAAAAAAAAAAAAAAGAACGATCCACCTTCCAGTCATTACCTATATTTTTAGATTTGCATGACATAAGGGATATTTTACTGCTCTTTCCTTATAGATTCCTTATATATAGTTCATTTTTAAAGAAATAATACAAAGTACTTTTAAAGGTACTTTCAACAGATTTCAATCGTCATCAAATAGATTTCAATGTACAAATGTGTAAGCAGAGGAATTTTCTACATCATTTGCAATAATGATAAAGTAGAAAAAAAAACATCAAAAAAGGACCAGCTAAATATATTACAGCAATCCACCCAAGCAATACTATGTCATCATTAGAAAGAATGAGGAAGATCTTATATGCAATAACATGGAATGATTTCAAGCAAATAAATGCAGCCCAGAATGCTGGCTTGAATGTAGTATTTTAAAAATTGTAAGTATACTATATTTGAATAAGCATAGAACAGTTTTCAGAGAACTCACTTTAAACTGCTAACATTGATAACCTCTGAGGAATGGGGAACTTGGTTTGGGGGCTTTTACATTATTTTTTTTTAATATTGTGTGCATGTGTGTGTGTTTTCAATAAGCAAACATTAATCTAATAATAACAAATGCCAAGAAGTCATCTTAGAAAACAGATGTTCCAGGTAGATTTTGTTTTTTGCTTTTTTCTTGTAGGTGGAAGTAGGAAGGGAAGGATTATAACATTGACAGTCCAAATGTTATCAAAGATAATAGTTGCCAAAGCGTGTAGAACCTCCAGCTCCTTCCAAGGTTATAAACATTTCATTCAATGGAGAAATGAAGAAGTCTCATCTATGTGTGTGTACGTGTGCATGTGCTCTCTCTCTCTCTCTCTCTCTCTCTCACACACACACACATACACACACACACTCACACACGCACACATTATGGGTTGGAGGTATTAAGTCTTATCAGTATTTAAGATCTGGAGAGATCTAGTAAAATCCAATCAGTTCTCTTCCTTTTTCATGATGCTGTAGCATCTGAACTAGAAGTTGCTTCATGAAGTTAATGGCAGAAAAATTAACTCATAAAAGGATCAGACTCATGTGTGTTTGGCCAGCATGGGTATTTGAACACTCCTCTAGGGATACACTGAGACAAGTAGAAAGCAATGCGATATTTTTGATGACTGGAGGGAATTGTGCTTGTGTCCTCGCTCTTAGCTTTATAGAGGCCCAATGGTATGCAGATCAGACCTTTCTATCTTGGTGCTGTCATTCCCAAACTCTTGAACCACTACACATTCAGTTCCACAAGCTCAGAATATCTCAGGGTGAG
>NW_026059359.1:0-10130 GCF_023721935.1 Panthera uncia
GGCTCTGGGCTGATGGCTCGGAGCCTGGAGCCTGTTTCCGATTCTGTGTTTCCCTATCTCTCTGCCCCTCCCCCGTTCATGCTCTGTCTCTCTCTGTCCCAAAAATAAATAAAAAACGTTGAAAAAAAAATTAAAAAAAAAAATTAACTTGCTCAAGTCACTGACTCTGAATATAAATTCCTTGAGGACAGTTATTATGTTAACTTTGTTTATCATTATCTTCTTGATATAACATGCCCCCAATACTTATGAATCAATACCAGATCGTACCAGTGGTAGAGATATTGATGCAAATCCACTCTTTACTCCAAGGTCATTCGTTACTTACTCCTTTAAATTATTAATTTTTTATTATGTGAAAAATCTAAGAATTATATACATTTCTCACCATTCAGTATTAGTTTCTCTACTATATGAATATTAGACATAAATGTATTTATTCACATGACTTTATATCGATGATTATGTACAAACATTTGTATATACTGCCTATTCTTTTATGGCTTAAGATGAATGAAAGTGTATTCGTGTTTAAACATACCCTTCTCTATTTAAAGTTTATGTAAATTCTAGAGTTACATGGCTAGATAGATTCTTTTGAAATCATGTTGTAAAAGAAAGGAAGCACAGTCACTGGGGACCAGAGGATTGTCATTTAAATGAGTAACTTCTGCAAAGAAGGTCAGAATGTGAGATTACAGATTTTGCTGAACATTATATTTCACTTAAAAAAAACTCAGCAGTTTTGTTTACTTGAATAGTGTTTCCAAATCTACTTTCATTAACTAGAGTGCTGCAGTAACCAGCAGTTCAGGGAGGGCTTTCATCTCCAGTAGCTTAGAGAGATAATGATAAGCCATCTTAAAGTCTGGGTTTATTAGAAATGACTGAAATGCATTATAGGGCAGTGGTAACCGTAATGGTTGGTTTATCAACCAGTGGGGTGGAATTAAAAATGCATTAAAATTTATACAAAGGAAAGCAAATAGCAGTGAGTCTCTATTGGTTTTGACATAGTTAAATGAACTGTTATTTCACTTTGTGTGGCTAATAAAATAAGACCTGTAAAAATAGAAGAAACATTCCCCTTTGGAACTTGAGCAATGTGAAAATCTATTATTAATGAAATAGACAGCTTCTTTCTTTATGCATGTGGATGGTATATTCATTAAAACACACACACACACACACACACACACACACACACACACACAAAGGAAGAAGTCTTCTCTCAGAATAAGTGGCAATATCATTGATAGTTTTTATGACTAAGGTTTGATCAAGCAGAGAATACAAAATTAGAAAGTGAAACATAACTCTAAACAGGAGGGGAATAAACAGCTATGAAACATATCTATGAATTCTAATTATATATGCCAACATTTACTCCTATCATAAATTTCAAGGCACTCCTTGAAACTTTCAGATTTCAGTCTCCTGGTCTTTCCATTCATGTATTCCATCTATCTATCCATATACTCAAATATATTTCCCAAGGAAAGGTGATTAAGTAATATAAAATCACTACCCTCACGCAATTTGTAGCTTAGTCACAGAGGCATATGATAAACAATTTCATAAATATATCATTACAAATGTTATAAAGAGTTCAATGAAAAGCACAGGATGTTATTAGCAGGGCCAGCTTCACAGGCACAGGATCTGAGAAGTCTCATGAGAACTTATGCTCAGAAAGGCTGCAGATTTGGTTTAAGGCTCTCCTATTGCTATCTTAAAATTCTTAATAATTTGATGTTTTAAATGATATAATTAAGTCCAGTGGTATAATGTAACATGCAGATGAGCAGAGGAAACTGCAATATGAGTGTCCACCATTCTTCCTGCTCCATTCATATGTGGTACAGCCTTCTGGTGGGTCTCTGCTAGGTAGAAGTTCAGTGATACTTATAGGAGTATAAGGTAAGTATTTTATATCTAAGACTGACAGCCCCTAGAGGCAATACTTTCTTTTCTAACCAGAACTTACTGTGAATGCAGAAATAATCTAATGTCATTGAAAGAAACATGAATGACCAAGAAAGTCTATCATATCCTTTCTGACTCATGTGACTTCCCTGTATCAGCCAACCACTTATGCTGAATATGACATGGAAGTAAAGGGGAAGCTAGGGTGACCCAAGGTTCCTTATTCTTTCAATCATTGTTTATCTATAAGAAAGCTAAAAGTAGAGACTGTTGGTAGAAAGTATGCATAGCAAGAAATAAAGTGAAAACATCTAAACTGGTTTTGTGCAATATTTCTGTTGCTCTGCTAAGAAGGAAACACATATACACGTTTGGGCTACAAAACAGGAAGTATGTAATTCCTATTTTCTCAGATGTGTTAAACTCGCATTTGTCATTAAAACTGGCATTGCACATGATAAAGATGAATAATTTAAATTCATATATAATTATGAATTGTATTGAATTATATGTGAATTCATATATAATAAATTCATATAATTCAATTATAATGTTTTAAAATTTTATGTTATAATTTATCAAGTTATAAAATTAATGTTAATAATTTAAAAGTTTTATTTTTCTTTACTTAGAACAACATTAACAAATACAAAAATACCACAACAAGTCAAACAAGGTGGAAGAAGAAGGGAAGACCTTTATACCCTACTCACTTTTAACAATACTTTTGTTTGGGTTTTTAGACAGGGGTTCCTCATTTGCAGAGTCTGGAAATTGTGTCATTGGTCCTGCTGGAAGTGTACCCTGAAGATCTAACTGAGCCTGAGAAGTTAAGGAAGGACTTCTTGCCAAGTAGTAATTACTGAGAGAAAAAGATGAGCAGCAGTGAGGCAGATAAAAAAGGCAGTAGGAGGTCTGGGTCGGGGAGGAGAAGGCTGAATGTTCCAGGCAGAGGGTCTGATACAAAGACAGTAATAGCAGAAAGAGCCAGGAGTGTTTGTGGAACAGACGTAAAGTCAGTGTGACTGGAACTTAGTAAGCAGGGAAGGGATTGCATGGGGTGGAGATTACATTTGCGCCATGCTGCACCTCTTGGAAGAGAAAAACTTACAGGCCTGAAATGAGGGCAACTGGAACACCCAGAATTGATTATAACAAAAGCCATCCTATATCACATTATTATTATGTGCCTGGCACTCTGCCAAGGGACTTAATGACATTACCTTTTTGGCCCTCCAACAACAAAGCAAAGTGGAATTTTCTGGTTTTGTTATTCAGACAAGGAATTATGAGGTTCAGATAGATTAAGGAATTTGTCTCAGGTCATATGGCCAGTGAGTAACAGAGTCATAGATAAAACATTTTTTCTGAATGTAGACTAGAATGCGAGCCCCAGGAGGAAAGGGACTTGGCCTGTCTTTATGCTCTTATATTCTTAGTACATAGACCAATACCTGTCACATAACAAGCTCTCAAGATTTGTTAAGTGAATAAATAAATGACTTGGGTAAATCGTATAATGGCAAATTCACTGGGCCTTCATGACTTCAGATGGATTCTGGAGTATTTGGTTGGGATTTCTGTATAGGTTGAGAACCAGTAATGTTTCTTTTCAAATGAACTATAAAAAGCGAAAAAGGAAAGCAACACAGCCAATTGAAAGAGAAGAGACAGAAATGCATGGTATAGACTTTGCCTTTACTAGCTCTACAACCTTGGGAAAGCCACTTCCCCTCAGGTCTCAGTCATTTCAATGGACTATAGCAGGTAATATGTGAGGTTCTTGCCAGATCTCACATATTATGGTGTGATATTCTGTGAATTGTTTGGCAATAATAGAATTTGGGGCATAGTTTTCCTTTTATAACAGAGAGGAAGCACAAAACAATGCTGAGGCACCAAATGTTCCTTAAACCAGCTCCCTCCCTCCCCCATTCATTCATTCATTCATTCATTTCTTCTTTTAGCAAGGCTTTCTGAGAAGTGGGCCATAGGCTCACAAGAAGCTTCCTTCTGAAATGATGAAATGGACAATGATCTCCATTTCCAGAAGTGGAAAGACCACATGGTAGTAAAATATGGGTTAGACTTTACCCGCTACTCAAAAGTGGTAAAAGCCAAATCTATTTCCACTTTGAATCATGACTCAGGTATCAAGCAGAGCCAATGCTGCTGTAATTCAAAGTACTAATGCCAGCACCATTCAGAATAAATTCCCTCGTGTGACTCATTTGACTACTTTCCTCACTTTGACTCTCCCTTGGTGAAAGAGCACAGACATACAGCTACAAAACTTCCTAAACAAAACAAGGTCTGTGCCTTCCAGTGATAAAAAAAAAATCCCATTGAGACTGAGGCAAGCATGTGATTGAGAGGAGCAGGACAGAAATAATGATGGGCTCTGGCTTCACCCAGGGCCCCAAGAGGTAAGTCCCATGGAGACAAGACAGACACAATGCTCCTACGTCAAAGTCTGGCTTTCCTGGAAGAGTAGCAAGCATGTCTTTAAAAAAAAGTGAGCATTACAAAAGGATGAAGAATGAGGCACCAGGTTCAGATGTTTGGGAACTTCTGATGAGTCTAATATTTGGAAAGAATAAGCAAGTAAAGAAGGTACGTTTTATTCATTAACTGCTTGTGAAGACCAGAAAACATCAGAAGGATGCAAACGACTAAATACCCAACACTAGCCAACACCTGAAGCAGTCTAGGAAATACTATAAATAGATGTATCATTAAATTGAAGGATGGAATGAGTTAATTACAGTTAAAATGAAATCACAGTTTTAAAGGCAAGTTTGTGGAGTCCATGAGAATGTGCCTCATATATCCCCAGCCTTAGAGAGTGTCACTGAAGGGACTCAGTTGCTGTGCTCTGAAATCAACTGCAACATCTGTACTAAGATTATGCTTCCACTGCAGGTGCTTCCAGCCCATGGTTGAGAACAGTAGGCTTGTCTCTGTAAGACAAGGGACTCCTCTGATAGCTGACTCAGTTTTGAGGACTCCTTGCCAGTCTTACTCAATCTCCCTTAGTCTGCACAGTGGTCTAGAATGCTTATACACAACCTCCCTTTCCTCTCTGCTTCACTTGGGATCAGAGGTGCATCCTGATCTAATGGTTCCCCCAGCCTTCCTCTCAACAATATCTCCAACTGCTTTCAAAGACCTTAATTTCGAGAACATCTAGTCTTGGTATCTGCTTTTTGGGAGACCGGGACTAACAAAAAGATACATCTAGCAAAGAAACATGCTGAGGAAATCACTCCTTAGTCTCAGTCTGGTGAATTAGTTACTGAGGAACACACTAGCTCAGTCCGTATTGAATCGAAGGGGCTGTGAGCAAGTTGAAAGGTTGAGTACTAATTACGTGTTGATCACTATACTAACTGCTTCACATGCCTTATCTTACTTAATCCTTTCAATAATCCCTTGTAGTAGTTTCTTTCTTTTCTTTTCTTTTCTTTTTTTTTTTTTTTTTTTGATAGATGAAACTGTGGCTTACCTGCTCATGAGTGTTGGAATCAGAATTCCAAGCCAGATCTTTATTTTACTTTATTTGTTTAAATTTCAAAGTATATACTTTTAAGTACTCAGTACTACAGCATTGATCAACAGTTCCTTGATATCTTTTTATATTGTAAGACGACACTAATAACGTCTGTGGAAGAAAAACATTCAATTCACCGCCACTAACATTACCAACACCATCATCATGATCGCCATCGTCATCATCATCAACATCATCATCATCATCACTCTTGTCTTCATTATCATCAGTTATAGCTCTAAGGGAGATGTGCAGTTAGTGAGAATTTATATATGTACTCTACCTTTTACTTTTCATGACGTCCCAGCAAATTATGTAAGTTTTGCAAATAAAGCCCAGAGATGTCTTTTCAAAGTAACTCCAGCATTTTTTTCCCACTGTCATGCCATCTTGCTCTTTATGCTATGTCTTTGTCCAAGGTGAAGTTAAGATGTTGGGAATTTAATACTTTCTTAATATACCAGTTTTAACTGCCAATAGGACTCTTGGAAATTTGAATTAATAGCTAGACTCAGTAGGACAAATCTGATGTCCTTATTCCAGAAACAGCTTTCTCTCTAGGACCAGGAGGATTGGGCAACTTGGGTGCTATTATAGGAAACCTTTTGCCTCTGGGTCAGAGTCACTGGGCTCCAGACCAAGTCAGTAATGATCAAATGCCAGTCTGTTTGACAGCTGTCTGGTGGCCTTTGTGGTAGGGCCTACAGCCAGTCACTTATTGGCAACTTTCCATGGTGCATTCAGTATCTGCTGCCATTTGTAATGACAGGCACAGCAGAGAGGTTGGCAGTTCAAATAGGCATGGAGACCCTTGGTATCCATTACTCAAGACCAGCACTTAAACCCTAATTTAATAATAGCCCCCAAACCAGTGGCAATTTCTTCCCAAAAGAAGGGTCTTTCTGTGGCCCATCTGCCCCACTCATCACCCCACAACTTTCTCTTTTCCAATAGTGAAATGAAAATTTACCTTTGAATTAAACACAAGGTCAGATGAAATAAGTCACTGTGAGCAGTCATTATATTTTCTGTCACTGGACCAATTAAGATTTCCAGCTGTCAGTTTCTGATGTTGCAGCTCCATAAAAAATGACACTGAGATGCATTGATCTGTGTCAAAGCTGCTTCAAAGGGAAAATTGGACCAAAAATAATGATAATTGTCATAGGATGTCACACTATTAAATGAAAACATAAAAAGCAAAATGCTGTGGAGAATCTGCAAAGTCATCCTTCTCGTTGAGGTGAGACCACATTATACCAAAGCAAGCCCACTGCTTCAGTGATTGTCCTAGCTCTATAGGGGATACTCTACCTAGTGTCTAAGACAAACTCTGTCCAGTTAGTGCTAATTTGATTTCAATTGCATTTTCAAACTAAATATATAAATATGTATAATCATTTGTATAAAAGAATCTTACTAGAATCTCAAGATTTAGGCAAAGTAGGTCATCTCTTTCCCAAAATTTAAGAGGTCATGAAGCCTATTAGATTAACTTTATCAAAAATGCAAACTTCATTTAATCTTTGTATAAATGTAAATTTTTTTTGTCCATCAACTTCGAGGGGTGTGTATGTGTGTGTGTGTAAACACACACACACACACGCACACACACACATATGTGTTCTTTGATGGAGTTCTAGTTGAAGAAAAGTACAGCATTTACTGGAAGTGAAATAGGGAGTAAGTAAAGGAAGGTGAAAGTACATAACATAATAATCATCACAAGAAGAAATGGAGTATTCCAAGGACACAGAGGAGAAAGTGTTCTCCTTGGCCTTCAAATAACTGAAAATACAAGAAGAAGGGTTTAATGATCAAAGATATATTGGTGAGATGTTATTGAAACTACCACAGGATGAAAGAATGGGAGGTGACCCTATAATGATCTCATTATTTGACTATTTATTTCTTTGAAGGAAGAGTTCATTATTTTATACTTTCCTGAGCCTGGAACAAAAATGTAAAATTCTGAAATAACTTTAAACTCAAAGAACCATTTTTTTTTGTCTGAACACACTGTCAGATTCAAAGTTGGTTTCTTGTTAGAGGGTTCAAAACATCTTTCCATGGAATATTGTCCTCCTTCACTAGTGATTTCAACTTGGTTATCCTATAAAATAATCATTTGGATAAAAGAATCTTGCTAGAATCTCAAGATGTATGCAAAGTAGGTCATTTTTTTCCTTCTGCTTTAAAAAAGTTCAGCTGATTAGATTCATTTCACCAAAAATCCAACTCCAGCCAATCTTTGCATTCCTGGATTTAAAATTCTTTTTGGCCTATCAATCCTGAGGGGTATTTAAAGATAGTTATAAATGTAGTAGATTTTACCATTTGCAAATTAATGAGATACAAGCTTGTAGTGAGCTAGAGCCACTTTGATAGGCTCACGAGATTCAATTATCTGTTTTAAGAATTTTGTGAGCCAGCTATTGAATGCTGCCATTAAGTAATGAATTACTTGAAGTTATAATTAAGTAAATTATATTAAAAACAAAGATAATACATATTCAAAGCTCATCACTTCCTAATGATTTTGATAGTTTTTACTATTATCTCTGTGTATAGTAATGTATGGCAGAAATACTTTACTACAGTGTGCTACTGAACATCTCTTCCCAGCTCCGTGTTCAGTGCCATCACCTTGGTAAATTTGTTTCAATACTTCACTTTTATCTTACTTGTTATCATAACTAAAATATTACTCAACATTAACGTTTGAACTACATTCATGTGCATCACAAACATTGGCTATGAATAAAAGGGTTCAGCTAAAGTTAATCAGAGCATAGTATGAGGATCAATTAGCTATTTGGAATAAAGTATATTGCACATTTTGTTAATAATTATAAATTTCATGCTGCATATGCTTTACATTGGTAGAATTTATAATAAATATGCATATGTATATTCACACTGTTCATTGTTATTTTCTTTTAGTGGGGAAGGGTGACAGTTGTTAAACATTTATCAGCAAACCCAGTGGATAAAATTGACTAGCAAAATAACATCAGATTATGGAGGGCTTTACAAACCAGACAAGGGAAAATATATCATTGCCATACAGAGGAGTGGAAATCATCTTAATTAATCTTTGCATAGGTCCATGAAACGTAAGTGGCCTTCACAAAAATTTGGCACATCTGCACTGAGAAACCTGGAAAAAACATTTCACTGTGTCTTTCAAGACTGGGTACTTGAGTGAAGCATGAACTAACAAAGATCTTCTGATGAAGGTAGGGCTGTAAATGAGACTTCAAAATGAAGAGGAATAATATTTTCATGGGTTGTTTTTAGTCTGCACATTAAAGCACCTTAAACACTTTTAGCTCACTGTAATTTGCCTCTCTTTCAAGGAGGAAAAAAAAAAAAAAAGAACGATCCACCTTCCAGTCATTACCTATATTTTTAGATTTGCATGACATAAGGGATATTTTACTGCTCTTTCCTTATAGATTCCTTATATATAGTTCATTTTTAAAGAAATAATACAAAGTACTTTTAAAGGTACTTTCAACAGATTTCAATCGTCATCAAATAGATTTCAATGTACAAATGTGTAAGCAGAGGAATTTTCTACATCATTTGCAATAATGATAAAGTAGAAAAAAAAACATCAAAAAAGGACCAGCTAAATATATTACAGCAATCCACCCAAGCAATACTATGTCATCATTAGAAAGAATGAGGAAGATCTTATATGCAATAACATGGAATGATTTCAAGCAAATAAATGCAGCCCAGAATGCTGGCTTGAATGTAGTATTTTAAAAATTGTAAGTATACTATATTTGAATAAGCATAGAACAGTTTTCAGAGAACTCACTTTAAACTGCTAACATTGATAACCTCTGAGGAATGGGGAACTTGGTTTGGGGGCTTTTACATTATTTTTTTTTAATATTGTGTGCATGTGTGTGTGTTTTCAATAAGCAAACATTAATCTAATAATAACAAATGCCAAGAAGTCATCTTAGAAAACAGATGTTCCAGGTAGATTTTGTTTTTTGCTTTTTTCTTGTAGGTGGAAGTAGGAAGGGAAGGATTATAACATTGACAGTCCAAATGTTATCAAAGATAATAGTTGCCAAAGCGTGTAGAACCTCCAGCTCCTTCCAAGGTTATAAACATTTCATTCAATGGAGAAATGAAGAAGTCTCATCTATGTGTGTGTACGTGTGCATGTGCTCTCTCTCTCTCTCTCTCTCTCTCTCACACACACACACATACACACACACACTCACACACGCACACATTATGGGTTGGAGGTATTAAGTCTTATCAGTATTTAAGATCTGGAGAGATCTAGTAAAATCCAATCAGTTCTCTTCCTTTTTCATGATGCTGTAGCATCTGAACTAGAAGTTGCTTCATGAAGTTAATGGCAGAAAAATTAACTCATAAAAGGATCAGACTCATGTGTGTTTGGCCAGCATGGGTATTTGAACACTCCTCTAGGGATACACTGAGACAAGTAGAAAGCAATGCGATATTTTTGATGACTGGAGGGAATTGTGCTTGTGTCCTCGCTCTTAGCTTTATAGAGGCCCAATGGTATGCAGATCAGACCTTTCTATCTTGGTGCTGTCATTCCCAAACTCTTTAACCACTACACATTCAGTTCCACAAGCTCAGAATATCTCAGGGTGAG
>NW_026059360.1:0-10125 GCF_023721935.1 Panthera uncia
CTGTGGCGCAAGCCCCGGCGTTCTCCGATCCCGGGACTCTTGCAGGCTGCTCCCGGCTTGCCCCCAAGTCCGCCTCCGCTCCATCCCGCACCGCACCGCACCGCATCACGTAGGGCTGCTCCCTGGCAAGAGGGTGGAGGCGAGCGTGGGGCATCCGGCCGGCCGTGTCTTCTGGGCCCGCCCCGCCGGGGTCTCAGCGCCTCCTCCCCAGCCGCAGGGCGAACGCAGCCAGCCACCCGGCCTTTCCCTCCCGTCTGCCCCACCTGTTGCCAAGCCACCCCAGAGGCTCCAGCGCCCCCAGAGAACATCACCAGCCCGAGCCCGCTGCCCTACCTGGCCTCGCGAAATGCCAGGGTCCCTGGGGATTAGGGCTCGAGGGAGGGGAGAGGTCCAGGACCCAGGGAGCCCAGGCGTGTGGCGGAGTCGGAGTCTGGGGTCTCGCTGCGCCACCTGCCCTCCCACCCACTCCTGGTTCCCGGTGCCCACGGAGGAACGCGGCAGGAGGCAGTCCGTCCAGCTGACAGGAAGGCTGGCAGGCAGCTTCACGTGTGTTGTGGGACACGCTCTGGTCTTGGGAGGCGAGGGCCATTCTCTTTAGGCACCAAGCAGAAGCGGATAGCCTTTAGGGACATACTATCCTGAATGCGCCTGATTGTTTTGTCTCGGAAGCTAAGGACTTTCGGGCCTGGTTAGTACTTTGATGGGAGACCGTCTGGGAATACCGGGTGCTGTAAGCTTTGCCTTTTGACTTTGACCTCCTTCACCTCTCCTTTGGCTCCAGCCCAGGTCCCCTCCCTCCCTGACCAGGGAGCTGCGCTCCTGGTGCCAATCTCAAACCAACCAGGAATCCCTCAGCCCCTCCCTGTTCAGCCCAGGGGCCTGGCCTGCCTTGCACACCCCAGCTCACCTCACAAGGGTCCCGCTCCCTGCCCCCCACTCCCAAAACCAGGCCAAATCCCACTGCACGGGCTTGAATCCACACCCTAGCTTTGCACCTTTCCTGACATACCACCTACACAGCTTGGAGTGCAGCTGGGACTTGTTTCCAAAGTCCAGGTTCCTGGGTCCGGGATCCAGGGGCTGGGGGCTGGACGGTGGGGGCTGGGGTGCATGTATCTGAGGACAAAGAAGGGGCATGAGGGACACAGACTCCAACTATGCCACAGGCCTGGGCTGCATGGTTCCTGGACCTCTTCCCTCCCTCGGAGCCCTCATCCCCAGAGCCCCTGGCAATTCACAAGGCCCATCTAGGGCAGCGGGCTTTGGTTGGTGATATTCTCTGGGGATGCTTGGGCCTCCAGTTTGCGTTTGAGCCAGATGGGGCTGAAGGGAGGGATAGGCCAGGTGGGGGGCTTCCTTAGGGTGGAGAGGAGGCCCTGAGAATCCGGGGGGCCCCTAAGGCCTGCCCGGGAGGATGCTCCTGCTCGCTCCCACACATTTCACATAAGCAGTGGGGCGTGGTGTGGTGTGCTGTGCTTTGGTGTGGTGTGGGGTTGTGTGGGGTGTGGTGGAGTGGGGTGGTGTGGTTTGCTGAGTTGCTGTGAGGTGCAGTGCCATGCAGTGTGGTGAGGTGTGGGATGAAGGCGGAGGTGGACGTGGGACCAAGCAGGAGCAGCCTGCAAGAGTACCAGTTTCAGAGACAGCCAGGGCTTTCGCCACTCCGGGTTGCCAGGGGCCTGTTGCGCGGCCTCTGCCACCCACTTGGTGCCAGCAGAGGAAGTCGGTGGGAGGCAGGCTGGCCAGCACAGTGGCAGGGAGGCAGGCAGGCAGGTGCACGGGTGAAGAGTTGCACGTACTGGGTTTTAGGGGCGTGGAGAAGGCTCTTGAGGCGCCCAGTGGCAGCCTCTTGTGTCTTATGCCATACTTCCCTGAATGTGCCAGATCTCTATTGTTATCAGAACCTAAGCAGTTTTGGGCTTCGTTAGTACTTGGATGGGAGCCCTTGAGGGAACAAAGCGTGCTGTAGGCTTTTGCCTTTTACCTTTGTCCTCTTTCACCTCTGCTTTGGTGCCCGCCTGCGCCCCTTCCTCACTGTCTTACTTCCCAGGGTGCAGTGCTCCTGGGGCCAAGCACACCCCAGTCACTGCTTTCTCGGCCCCTCCCAGGCCTGCCCAGCCGTCTTGTCTGGATCACACAACCCACCATATGTCACAGGGGGCCGCTCCCCACTCCGCTGTCATCCCTGGGCCAAATCCCACTGCACGGGCTTCTATCCCCATCCCTGTTTTGCATGTTCCTTGACACACCCCTAGCACCTGCATGGAGGGTAGTGCGCTCCACCCGGGTGTCGGAGGTTGGGTGTTGGGGACTGTGGGCTGGAGTTTGGGGGCTGGATGGATGGATACTAGGACCCAGGAGGGGCGGTAAGTGCATGCACACCCCAGACTCAGAGTCTGCCACAGGCCTGTGTTCCTTGGGTCTTGGACCTGTTCTCTCCCTCGAAGCCCTCATCCCCAGATCTCTGGCCATTCACAGGATGCAGCTAAGGTAGTGGGCTTGGGCTGGTGATGTTCTCTGGGCAAGATGAGGTTTCCGGGTTGGATTTGAGCCAGGTGGGACAGATGGGAGGGAAAGGCCAGCTGGCGTGCTGTTCCAGCACTAGGGTGGGCAGGAGTTGATGAGTATCTGCAGGGGTGTAAGGCCAGGCTGGCCGAATGTCCCTGGTAGCTTGCACCTTCTTCCCACTGAGCATCCATCTAGGTCTTTTATGGGTGCCATAAGGGTTTGTTTTATTCCTGGGTGAGCCTGTAGGATATATATTATGCAGCCCAGTGAAGAGTGTAACGTTTCAACTTGTAATAGTTTGATGAATTTAACAATTTTGATAATGAATTTTGTCAGAAATATAGAAGTACTTTGCAATAATGTAATTATTTATGGGTTAGAAGCAAAGAATCACCGGAAATAAGAGAGAGTGAGAAGAGAGCGAGAGAGAAAGAGAAAGAGAGAGAAAGCGAGAGAAGGAGAGCAATAGACTATCAAGTAACAGACCCTAGTATTAGAACAGTTTGATAGTACTAGAGGGAAGGTGGTTGGTTGGGTAGTTTTTGCAGCACGTGAAGAGGATTGAAATGTGTACCTGCCAAAATGCACACTGGGTAATATTTGGTCCCTGAGACTAATTAACTATTTGTATTAACCTTTTGAAATCTAAGAAACAACAAAAAAATACAATTTGAAAAAGAAAGTAAATGAAATGAGTACCTGTCCAATCATTTAGTAGGTGCATTACATGAGATTGTAGTTATGGCTCCCTTGCCAGGCCTGCTGTGGCTTCAGAACTACCTTGGGGGGGGGGGGCGTATGGGCGGCTCAGTGAGTTGTGTGTCTGACTGGTTCAAATCATGATCTCGCCATCTGTGAGTTTGAGCCCTGTGTTGGGCCTTGTGCTGATAGCTCAGAGCTTATGTCTCCTTCTCTCTCTGCCCCTTCCCTGCTAATGCTGTATCTCTCTCTGTCTCTAAAGATGAATGAACGTTAAAAAAAATTAAAAAAAAAGAACTACCTTCAAAGAAGTTACAGTGTCCTCTAAGTCACATTGCACAGATTCCTCTCTTTCCTGTGCAGAAATATTTAGCAGTAGTTGTGCAGGCATTGAAGAAGAATGAGGATGACAATGTTTTCAGAGAGACAAAGGCAGCTTAACAATGGAAGGTTAGCGGGAAATACTCCGTGCGTGCCATCCTGGGCCTGTAGTTTTGACGCTCATGACGCATCAAATACAGGTTCATTTTGTATGAATTCCTTTAAAGGCCACCCATCCTTCCTCTGTGTCCAGCACTATATCTTCATTAGTGACCGGGACAAAATGTGATCTGTGCCCATGTGGAGATCACTGCCAATGAAGAAAACAGGTGAAAAGGGGGTCCATGTGGTTAGTAGGGATGGAGAGCACAGCATGGGTCATTTAGAGCAGAGACTTGCACTTCAAAGGAAAATTCCTCCAAAAGGAAAGCTTAGCACGAAGGTCTTGCAAAGGAATGCATTAAAGCTTTTGGAAAAGTGTGTTTGTATACTGAACAAAAGTTTTATAATCTCCTGTGTATTTATTTCCTAGAACTTGTTTAAACTGGAGAGGACCAAGTAATTTGTCTCACCAAGTTATAGCATTGTGGCAGAAATCTTCTAGGCCTCTTTAGTTTTTCCAAGGGCTTCTCTATTCCTGTGACAATCAAGTCATTCTCTTTGGAAACCTCCATTGGGTCATCTTCCTTATTGACTTTCCTTTGATTTTGAAGCAGCTTAACCAAACCAGGTTACATTTGTCGGTAGCTTTCTGTGTTATTTGGAAAGACAAAATAAGGATAATGAAGGAAATAAAAATCCTGACATTCAAGGACAATCACAGCCTACACTATTTTTCTACATATAAGCATTATTTTCAGAGAGTGGAATCACAATGTGAGTTTGGCTTTTTTGTTGGGCAAACTGTTTTGTTTCTGTTTTTATTCTTGTTTTCATTTCAACTGGGTAAACCTTACTTCATATCTTTAAATATCCATTTACATTGGTTTTCAATTTAAAAAAAAATTTTTTAATGTTTATTCATTTTTGAGACAGAGAGAGACAGAGCATGAATGGGGGAAGGTCAGAGAGAGATGGAGACACAGAATCTGAAACAGTCTCCAGGCTCTGAGCTGTCAGCACAGAGCCCGACACGGGATCGTGAGATCATGACCTGACTGAAGTCGGCTGCTTAACCAACTGAGCCACCCAGGTGCCCCAGGTTTTCAATTTTTTTTACCCTACTCCTCCTAAGGAAAAATCTTCACCTGCTGCCAATGCCCTTAATAGTACACATAAATGAGAAAAAGTAGCCATAGAAGGAGGAGTGCTTGCTAAAGTTGCTTCTTTAAAAAGTCATAACAGAGTGGCTGCACCAGTTTGTATTGTGACCAGCACTGCAAGAGTGTTCCCCTTTCTCCAAATCTCACCAATTGTTTTTTCTTGTGTGGTTAATTGTAGCCATTCTAACAGGTGTGAGGTGGTCTCCCGTCATGGTTTTGCTTTGCATTCCTTAATGCAGAGTGATGTTGAGCATCTTTCCATATGTCTGTTAACCATCAGGAAGTCTTCTTTGTGAAAGGGTCTATTCATGTCTTCTGCCCATTTCATAACTGGGTTTTTTTTGGGGGAGGTGCTGAGTTTGATAAGTTGCTTCTAGATTTTGGATCTTAACCCTTTATCAGATAAGTGTCTTGCAAATATCTTCCCCCATGCTGGGTGCTGCTTTTTTGTTCATTGTTTCCTTCACTGTGCAGGTTTTATATTGATGAGAATATTACTCAGCCATCAACTGAGAGTGCATAGCCATTTGCAACTATGTGGATGGAACTAGAATGTATTATGCTAAACTAAATGAGTCCAACTGAGAAAGACAAATATCACAATTTCACTAGCGTGTGTAATTTAACATATTAAATTAAGGTGAGGAAGAGAAGAGAGGTAGACAAAAATTTTTTTTAATGTTTATTGCTGAGACAGAGAGAGACAGAGCATGAGCCGGGGAAGGGCGGGGGGGGGGGGGGACACAGAATTAGAAGCATGCTCCAGGCTCTGAGCTGTCAGCACACAGTGCGATGAAATATATTTTTTTAATGCTTATTTATTTTTGACAGAGAGAGAGAGAGAGAGACAGAGCTTGAACAGGGAGAGGCAGAGAGAGAGGGAGACACAGAATCCAAAGCCAACTCCAGGCTCTGAGCTGTCAGCACAGAGCCTGACGCAGGGCTCGAACTCACAGACTGTGAGATCATGACCTGATCCGGAGTCAGACACTCAACCGACTGAGCCACACATGCACCTAGAAGAGAGGTAGACTTTTAATGATAAAGAACAAACTGAGAGTTTATGGAGGGATGTGGGTGAGAGATGGGCTAGATGGGTGGTGGGTCCTAAGGAGGGCACTCGTGATGAGCACTGAGTGTTGTAAGTGATGACTCACTGAATTCGACTTCTGAAACCAATATGTTAACTAAAATTTAAATTAAAATAAGAAACAGAAATCTAAACACTTGGTCATGGTCCATTAAATGGTTTTGACAACAGTGTTGACATTCTGACACCATCATTCTAAATGCTGTATCATGGTCGTGTTGCCAGAGGAATCGGATCCTCTCTGAGAAGGTGTCCCATTCAGGGCTCTTAGAGAAAAAATAGAGATGACATATGCCTACATGAAAGTCTTTGTGCAAATCCCTAATCCCTGGCTTTGGTCTCCAGAAGCAGACCCTTCCCTTCCGGAATCAACGGTGATGGCAACTGAAATCATGGCAACAATAACTCTCCAGTAACAGAGTTGAGGCCCCTCTCGCTACTGAAAAATGAGTGTCCTAATCTCAAATGCACAACAAGGGGTCTAATTTCAGGAGTGTGTGCACAACAAGGTGACTAGTTTCAGGAGTGTGATGAGTTATTTTTCTAGTTTTGTGGATGAGATTTACACCAAACTCATCGTCCTATGTTCACTTTTCTAATGATGAGGCTGGAAGTTTATCACTGCCATTTCCAAAATGTAGCCACTGTTTTCAGTTCTGGGTGAACATGATGAACACACTCTCCTGGACATCCCCCAGGGACACAGACAGTGATCTGTGTCCAATCAGGAAACTTCACCCCTTGTGAAACCACTAAGCTGTTAGTGATTGGAGGTCAGTTTCAAGATTTCAGGACAGAAATTCTGTCACTTCTTGCTTTGTCCCGTGTTTGTTCCATCTCTATGTCTGTCTACTCCTCTTTCTCTCTCTCTCTGTCTCTATCTCTTTCTCTTTTGTCTCTCTCTCTCTCTCTCTGCTCTCTGTCCTCATTTGCTCCCTATGCCTCTCTGCTAACCCTGGAAATGGGGAATCAAGCCTTGCGTTAAGGGCTACCATATGAGAACATGATATAGGAGAGTAAGAAGCAAGTTTCCAAGTCAAAAGATTGAAATAGGCTCTCAGTTGCAACTGAGTTCTGACACTGTCTGTGTGAGTGAGCTTGAAAAGAAAGTATCACCCTTTTGAGTCTCCGTTCAGACCACAAACCTGGATTCATAGAGACTTTGAGGCAGGGTCACACAGCTATGCTGTGACTGGATTCCTCTCCTACAAAAATTGTGATCTATTAAATATTTGTAGCTTTAAGTTTCAAAGTACCTAGGTAATGCTGTCAGAGAGGAATGGAAACCTAATAGTCTACCAGGTCCCAGCATCTGGTCTATGCTCTGGCTCCTCCCTGCCTCTCCCCTCCCAAGATCCCACAGCCACATTTTCCACCTTTCTAATGTTTCTGGACACACTCGATTTTGTCTCCTATTCTTGGCCACAGCAATATCTTCTCCTGACACATTGCAGACATGGGCAGGGTGGTTCTCTCTTGTCATTCTGTCCCCAGCAAATGTCACTTCAGTGACATACTCTCCAGTGACTCCCCAGGCTGTCCTTAGAGCACACTTTTTTTTCTCTACTACAGTCCTTGAACCCCTTCCCTTTTTATTGGGACGTCTTGTCTTTCATACCTTCGTTCATCTCCCCACAAGACTGTGAAGACCTGGCAGGCGGGGACTGCTTTGTCATTGTCAGGCTTTAAGTTAGGCCCACAAGATCCCCTAGCACAAAGTACGTCCTTGGAGCAGTTACTGAATGAAGAAATTGAAGGACCGTGGAGCCCTCTGTCTAGATTTAATGGGCTTACTCTGTGAAGATAACTGCTACTAATGGGGATTCCTGTTGTATCAGAGGCTGGGGGATTCCAGAATGACCTCTACATGAACTTTCTCTTGTTCCGTTCCTCCAGCAAGTCTCAGTGTGTACCCCTGACACAGGAGGCTGCCTGTACCCTGGTGTCCGGCGCTAGCACTGCAGCCACAGGCATGAAGACCACCAGACAGAATCAGCACTCTAACCCTAACTTAACCTAACCTAACTTAAACCTAAGCTAACGTAGCCCTTGAAGGTCCCTGAGTAAAGCTCATAACCTACACGCCCAAGAGCTGTGCTACGGATCTCAGGTTTGTACCGTTCCCCTTTGTCCATCCCCAGTGTATACTTGTGACTCAGGAGGCATCCTCCAGTCAGCCAGCAAAATAAATCCCCTGTTTCCAAATGAAGAGCCTGGGGACCCTGGCCTGTTATTGGACTTGGGCTCTGGACTCAGTGTACAGTGCTCTGACATGTCCTTCCTTATCCCAGCTCTCACCGCCCCAAGTCCCCAAAGCTCTCTAGTCTCTAAAGGCTTCAGCAAGTATCAAGTCCTTCTCTAGTATCTCAGAACACAGCGAAGCATTGATCGAGAACCAAAGCTAGATGACACTTTATGATTTTACGGAACTCAGGAGAAACCCGCTGGTAACACAAATGATTATGGGAGAACACTGAAGACTTTTCTCCTTTAGTTATTGTCAAACTAACTGAAGTTAGTTCATCATAATTCCAGGTGTCCAGAGAGGTGGACTGTAGGACCCTAGTCCTTTCCTCTGGAGGCTGGGTCAAAGGTCGCCCTGGGTGTAGCAGAGATCTACGAACATCAAGAATTTCTTGCCCATCTTTGGGCCTTTGTGCAAGCAGCTGTGAAAATGGATGCTGCTGCCCCATGGCAGAGCTCTCTCTAACCTGTTTCTTCTTTCTGTTTTGTCAATGCCCAGTGTCCAGCCTCTCTTGAACATATCGTCAGTGTGTGTGTGCCAGTTCATATGTGGAATTTGGATAGTAAGATGACCCCAAATGCACAGCAAGTGTTGGCATGATTTCTTCTACAATATTCATCTCTCATTTTTAAAGCAAACATGATGGGAGAGGTTTAAGCTATTGCCAATTGCACCAAAATAATTTATGAGTTACGTAGAAATTACCTTAATAGAGAGGTACAAAATCTGTACTCTGAAATCTTATGAAAGAAATGCAAGAGGACACAAAGAAAAGGGAAACCTCTCCATGCCCATGGTTTGGACTAAAAAATGTTTAAAAGGTCTATACTACGCCAAACAATCTACATGTTAATGCAATCCTTATCAAAATACCACCACCATCTTTCACAGAAAAAGGATCCTAAAATATGTATGGAATTCCACGAGTCCCCAAATAAAGCAATCCTACAAACCAAAGAAAAACTGGAGGCATCATTACATATTACAAAGAGGACTGAAAACAAAAACAAAAACAAAAAAAACAAAAAGCCTAAAACAAAAAGCCTAAAAACAAAAAGATTTATTGTGACTGACTCACTTATTCCAGAAATATTTCTATTTAGTTTCTCTTTATTCTTATACCTCAGCAGGAATCGAATAAAATCTAATGTTTGCCACTCAGATATTTAGAATAAATGAAGGAAAATAAGACAGAAGAATGTGCTATAATGAACATTCAATGTTTATGACATTTTCTACTCACAAGTGTTTCTAAATATGCAAAATCCTCATTTCTAGATGATAGTAGAACGTGACCAAATGCAGGAACCACAACTGACAAAGACTGTCTTTCAAGGGAATTTAGATATTTCTATATTTCTGTCAGATATCAGTTTCCTGTTGGCAATCACAGAATTACAGCTAAACCATTGGGAGATTTCGCACTTTAGCAACATAGGTTGTTGTAAAGTGACATACATTTAGCCAGAGACATAAAAACAAACAGTGATGTGTCCCTGTGGGTTGAAAGCACTCCACAGACAGGTGTCATGCTGCAAAGCAATCAAGTTAGATGTTAAATAGAATAGAGAATATAATAAGCTAAAGCAATTCAAAGCAGTTGGTGCTGGAGAGAGCACACCTCTTTATGGTCAAGAAGAGACTGGGATCAGGGGTCAGATTCAGGAGCAACTGTCCTCAGGCAAGAAGCTCTAGGGGAGCTCCCACTCGGTGGTGTGGTACCCTACATCAATCCGTTTTTCATGTTGGTTTGGAAGGATACGATCTCATTTCTGGATCAAAGGCCTAGTACCATGTTGAGGAGCTACAGGGCTGTCACTCAGACAGTGCCCAGTCCTTCCTGGGGAGCCTGCACTCACACCGTGTGTCATCACATAGCACTTAATTTCTGATATCGAAAAGGAAAGGTTGACCTCCTGCCAGTAAGAGCTCTGTGTTTGGCTGGTTTCCATTGCCATGGGACCATTGCCCTGTTCTCTACCTACCCTTTTCAGGAAAGCCTG
>NW_026059361.1:0-10124 GCF_023721935.1 Panthera uncia
TATAGAGAAAAAATTGAAGGTTGATGGAGGGAGGTGGGTGGCAGATAGGCTAAATGGGTGATGGGTATTAAGGAGGGCACCTGTGATGAGTACTGGATATTGTATGTAAGTGATGAATCACTAAATTCTACCCCTGGGGGGAAAAAAAAAAGAATGGGTTTAAACTTTAGTGACCATCAACTTAATATAGACTGCTATATGCAGAAGATGTTATATACAAACCAAGAATCAAAACCCAGTAATAGATATGCAAATAAAGAGAAAGGAATCCAAATATATCACTAAAGAAAGCCAACAAACCATGAAAGAGAGCAAGAGAAGAAAAGATCAGAGAAAATCTATGGAAACAACCACAAAACATTTAACAAAATGGCAATCAATACATATCTATCAATAATTACTTTGAATGTAAATGGACTAAATGGTCCAATCAAACGACATAGGGTGACAGAGACCCATCTATATGCTGCCTACAAGAGACTCATTTCAGACCAAAAGGCATCTGCAGATCCAAAGTGAGGGGATGGAGAAACATTTGTCATGCAAATTGAAGTCAAAAGAAACCTGGAGTAGTAATACTTACATCAGACAAAATTGACTTTAAAAAAAAAAACTGTAACAAGAGACAAAAACATTGTATAATAAAGGGGACAATCCAACAAGAGGATATAACAATTGTAAGTATTTATGCATTCAAATACATAAATCAGCTAATAAAAAACATAAAGGAAATAATCGATAGTAATACAGTAATTGTAAGGAATTTTAACACCCCCCACTTACATCGATGGATGGATAATCCAAACAGAAAATCAACAAGGAAACAGTGGCTTTGAATGACACACTGGACCAGATGGATTTAACAGATATATTCAGAACATTACATCCTAAAACAGCAGAATACACGTACTTTTCAAGTGCACACAGAACATTCTCCAGAATAGAACACATATTAGGCCACAAAACAAGCCTCAACAAATTCAAAAACATCAGGCATCTTTTCTGACCACAACACTACAAAACTAGAAATCAACCACAAGAAAAAATCCGGAAAGAGCAAAAATACATGGAGGTTAAATAACATGCTACTAAGTAAGAAATGGGTCTACCAAGAAATCAAAGAAAAAATAAAACATGACATAGAAACAAATGAAAATCAAAATGCAATGGTCCGATATCTTTGGGATACAGCAAAAATGGCTCTAAAAGGGAAGTTTACAGCCATATACGTCTATATCAAGAAGCAAGAAACAACTCAAATAAACACCCTAACCTTGCACCTAAAGTGGCTAGAAAAAGAAGAACAAACAAAACCCAAACCCAGGTAAAGGAAGGGAATAATAAAGATTAGAGCAGAAATAAATATTAAAGTGGTGCCTGGCTGGCTGAGTCAGAAAAGTGTGTGACTCTTGATCTCAGGGTTGTGAGTTCAAGCCCCAAGATGGGTATAGAGATTAATTAAAATATAAAATCCTTTAAAAAGATTTTTAAGAAATAAATGACAAAGAAACTAAAACAAAACAAAACAAAACAAAACAAAAAAAAAAACAGTAGAAGTGATCAATGAAACCAGGAGCTGGTTTTTTTTTTTTTTATAGATCAACAAAATCAATATACCTCTAGCCAGACTCATAAAAAAAGAATAAAATAAAATTTAAAAAAAGTGAGGACCCAAATAAACAAAATCATTAATGAAAGAGGAGAAATAACAACCAACACCACAGAAATAGAAATAACTGTAACAAAATATTATGAAAACCTATATGCTAACAAATTGGAAAACCTAGAAGAAATGGATAAATTCCTAGAAACATATAAATTACTAAAACTGAAACAAGAAGAGATAGATAATTTGAACAGACCAATTATCAGCAATGAAACTGAATCAGTAATAAAAAAAAAATCCCCCAAAACAAAAGTCCAGGACCAGAGAGCTTCAGAGGCGAATTCTATCAAACATGTAAAGAAGGTCAATACCTATTCTTCTCAAACTATTCCAAAAAATAGAAAAGGAAGGAAAACTTCCAAATTCATTCTGATGAGGCAAGTATCACTCTGATACAAAACAAGATAAAGACACTACAGAAAAAGAGAACTACAGGCCATATCTCTCATGAATATGCATGTAAAAGCCCTCAACAAAATATTAGCAAACCAAATCCAACAATACATTAAAAAAAATCATACACCATGATCAAGGAGATTTTATTCCCAGGATAAAAGGAAGAACAATCAATGTGGTATGTCAGATCAGCAAAAGAAAAGATAAAAACCATATGATCATTTTAATATATGAAGAAAAACCATTCAAAAAGTATAGTATCCATTCATGATAAAAACCTTTTGCAAAGCAAGTCTACAGGGAACATACCTCAACATAATAAAGCCCTGATCTGAAATCTCCACAGCCAAAATCATACTCAATGGTCAAACACTGAAAGCTTTTCTCCTAAGGTCAGGAACAAGACAAGGAAGTCCACTCTCACTACTTCTATTCAAAATAGTACTGGAAGTTCGAGCATAGCAATTAAACAACACGGAGAAATAAAAGGCATCCCAACTGGTAAGGAAGAAGTAAAACTCTATTTATAGATGACATGATAATATATATAGAAAACCCTAAAGACTACACAAAAAAACTACTTACTAGAACTGATAAATGAATTCAGTAAATTTGCAGGATTCAAAATCAATGTAAAGAAATCCTATACACTAATAATGAAGCAGGAGAAAGTGAAATTAAGAAACAATCCCAGGGGCGCCTGGGTGGCTCAGTCAGTTGAGCATCCGACTTCGGCTCAGGTCATGATCTCACAGTCCGTGAGTTCGAGCCCCACGTCAGGCTCTGTGCTGACAGCTCAGAGCCTGGAGCCTGCTTCAGACTCTGTGTCTCCCTCTCTCTCTGCCCCTAACCCACTCACATCCTGTCTCTGTCTCTCTAAAAAATAAATAAACATTAAAAAAATTAAAAAAAAAAACAATCCCATTTATGTTTGTACCAAAAATAATACCTAAGAATAAACCTAATCAAACAGGTGAAAAGCCTGTATTCTGAAAACTATAAAACACTGATGAAAGAAATTCAAGATGACACAAAGAAATGGAAAGACATTCCATGCTTATGTGTTGGAAGAAAAAAATATTCTTAAAATGTCTAAACTACCCAAAGAAATCTACAGATTTAATGCAATCCCTATCAAAATACCAACAGCACTTTTCACAGAACTAGAACAAACAATCCTAAAATTTGTAAGGAACCACAAAGACCTTGAATAGTCAAAGCAATCTTGAAAAAGAAAAACAAGACTAGAGGTATCACAATTCAAGATTTCCAGTTATATTCCAAAGTGGTAGTAATTAAAACAGTATGGTTCTGTCATATAAAGAGACATGGAGATCAGTGGAGTAGAGTAGAAAATTCAAAAATAAATCCACAGTTATATGGTCAATCTTCGACAAAGGAGGAATGACTACATAATGGGGAAAAGACAGTATCTTCAATAAATAGTGCTGGGGAAACTGGACACCTACATACAAAAAAATGAAACTGGACTATTTAATACACAAAAATAAACCCAAAATGGAATAAAGATCTAAATGTGATGAAAAAATGCTCAACATCATTCGTTATCAGGGAAATACAAACCAAACCCACAATGAGATACTACCTCACACCTGTCAGAATGACTAACATTAACAACTCAGGCAACAACAGAGGCTGACGAGGATGCAGAGAGAGAGGATCTCTTTTGCACTGCAGACGAATGCAAACTGGTGCAGCCGCTCTGGAAAACAGTATGGAGGTTCCTCAAAAAATTAAAAATAGGGGCGCCTGGGTGGCTCAGTCGGTTAAGCGTCCGACTTCAGCTCAGGTCACGATCTCGCGGTCCATGAGTTCGAGCCCCGTGTCGGGCTCTGGGCTGATGGCTCAGAGCCTGGAGCCTGCTTCTGATTCTGTGTCTCCCTCTATCTCTGCCCCTCCCCCATTCATGCTCTGTCTCTCTCTGTCCCAAAAATAAATAAACATTAAAAAAAAATTAAAAATAGAACTACCCTATGACCCAGCAGTTGCACTATTAGGTATTTATCCAAGGGATACAGGTATGCTGTTTCAAAGGGGCACATGCACCCCAATGTTTATAGCGGCACTATTGACAATAGCCAAAGTATGGAAAGAGCCCAAATGTCCATCAACATATGAGTGGATAAAGAAGATGTGGTATATATATGTACAACGGAGTATTACTTGTCAATCAAAAAGAGTGAAATCTTGCCTTTTGCAACAATGTGGATGGAACTAGAGGGTATTATGCTAAGTGAAATTAGTCAGTTGGAGAAAGACAAAAATCATATTACTTCACTCATATGAGGACTTTAAGAGACAAAACAGATGAACACAAGGGAAGGGAAGCAAAGTAACATAAAAACAGGGAGGGGGACAATACAGAAGAGATTCTTAAATATGGAGAACAAATAGAGGGTTACTGGAGGGGTTGTGGGAGGGGGGGATGTGCTAAAAGGGTAAGGGGCATTAAGGAATCTACTCCTGAAATCATTGTTGCACTATATGCTAACTAACCTGGATGTAAAATAAAATAAAAAAAAAAAGCTTTCCATAATACTTAAAATACCTCTAATGGTTCTAATAAATTAAACCTAGAAACAAAATTAAATATAAATAAATAAATAAATAAATAAGACCTACATGTGAGACCCAAAATCATAAAAATCCTTGGAAAGATCTGAAAGGCAGTACTTTCTCTGACATTGGCTGTAGCAACATTTTTCTAGGTGTCTCCTGAGGCAAGGAAACTAAAAGTAAAAATAAACTATTGGGACTACATCAACATAAAAAAGTTTCAGCACAATGAAGGAAACAATCAACAAAACTAAAAGGCAACCTATGGAATGAGAGAAGATATTTGCAAATGACATATCTGATAAAGGGTTAGTATCCAAAATGTATAAGGAACTGATACAACTCAATACCCCAAAAATGAATAATCCAATTTAAAAATGGACAGAAGACATGAACAGACATTTCTCCAAAGAAGGCATCCAGATGGCCAACAGACACAGGAAAAGATCCTCAGTATCACTCATTATCAGGGAAATGCAAATCAAAACTACAATGAGATATCACCACGCACCTGTCAGAATGGCTAAAATCCAAAACACAAGTAACAACAAGTGGTGGTGATGATGTGGAGAAAAAGGAACACTCTTGTATGGCTGGTGAGAATGCAAACTGGTGCAGCCACTGTGCAAAATAGTATGGAGGTTCCTCAACAAATTAAAAATAGAACTACCATATGATCCAGTAATTGTACTGCTGGGTATTTACCCCCAAAATATAAAACACTAATTCTAAGGGATACATGCATCCAAATATTTATTGTAGCATTATTTACAATAGCCAAACTATGGAAGCAGCCCAAGTGTCCATCAATAGATTAATGGGTAAAGAAGATGTGGTGTGTGTGTATGAAATATTATTCAGTTATAAAAAAATGAAATCTTGCCATTTGCAATGACATGGATGAAGCTAGAGAGTATAATGCTAAGCAAAATAAGTAAGTCAGAGAAAGATAAATACCATATGATTTCATTCATATGTGGAATTTTAGACACAAAATAAACCACCAAAGGAAAAAAAGGGAGAGAGAAACCAAGAAACAGACTCTTAACTAGAGAGAACAAACTAATGGTTACTAAAGGGGAGGTGGCTGGATGAGGGATGGCAGGAATGGGTGATGGGAATCAAAGAGTACACTTATCATGATGGGAAAATATAGTAAAATAAAGAAAAGGAGAAAAAAGAAACAGATCATTTCTATCTTACATAAACCCTTGCAGAGAAGAGAAAAAGAAAGCTACCCTTATAAGGCTGGTATAACATTGTTATCCAAATCAGACAATATAAGAAAATTATAGGCCAATCTCACCTATAAACATGAATGCAACCATGCTATATAGAAACTTTAGTTAATTGAATCCACATTATATATATATATATATTTTTTTTTTGTTTGTTTGTTTTTTTTGTTTTTTTGTTTTTTACAGAGCAACCATTCACTCTCTATTCATTACTGAAAAACCTTTTTACCATGTGGCTTAATTACACTTTACTTAATGCAACTTTAATTAATTATGAGAAACCATTTTACACATATGTGAAATATCTACACAATCTTCATCAACTAGAACACTGGGTGACATAGACAATTAGATGTTAATGTTGAAAAGAAGGTAAAATATTCGCAGGAGACAAAGCCATTTTCAGGAAGAGAGTATTTTATATTCCATAATTATTTGAAGCATCCAGGAGAGCGAGGCTTCTTTTTTTCTGTAAGTATGTATGGGCCTCTTTCTTTGCTTGGCAAAATTCTCAATATTCTTCCTGAATGAGGTTTATTCTGGCTTCTTGGGCAAGCTGACCTTCTGCCACAGATCTAATTACTTCTTTCACTAACTCACTCTAGCAGGAGAGAATTCAGATGAAAAAGTTCTGTATTTGGTGTATGTATGCTTTACTGCTTCTTATTTCAAGCCTGATTGTATTAGAATGGCAACATGATGTCTGTGCTGATAGTCTTACTATTATGAATCCACATTATATTCTGAAACTTAGGGTTTTAAAGCATTTTCTAGGATTAAAGAATAGTAATACTATTTGCCACATACATAAAGGAAGGAGAGACTCCACATGATCTTCCCAATAGATTAACACACATGATTTGATAAAAAGTTTAACTCATTGGGGCACCTGGGTGGCTCCGTCGGTTGAGAGTCCAAGTTCAGCTCAGGTCATGATCTCCCAGCTCGTGGGTTCGAGCCCCACGTTGGGCTCTGTGCTGACAGCTCAGAGCCTGGAGCGTGCTTCGGATTCTGTGTCTCCCTCTCTCTCTGTCCCTAACCCACTCACATTCTGTCTCTGTCTCTCTCAAAAATAAATAAACATTAAGAAAGTTAAAAAAAACATTTTAACTCATTCATGATAAAAATTTAAAAGACCCACTTGATAGCAAACTCTCCTTACCTTCAAAAAGGTATAAAACTAAAACAAACAAATAAAAAATCCCACTCGGGGTGCCTGGGTGGCTCAGTCGGTTAAGCGTCTGACTTCAGCTCAGGTCATGATCTCATGGTTCGTGGGTTTAAGCCCCACATAGGGCTCTTTGCTGACAGCTCAGAATCTGGAGCCTGCTTCAGATTCTGTGTCCCCCCACCCCACCTCTGCTTCTCACCCACTCGTACTCTGTCTCTCTCTCTCTCTCAAAAATAAACATGAAAAAAAATTTTTTTTTTAAATCTAACAGAGGAAACTAGAGTAATGTTCCCAGAGGGAGCACAAGCCCAGGAGATAACTGAGTAACTGCAGGTGCTCTTGGAGATATTCCCTTTAAGGACAGGAAAGCTAGTCAAAGTGGTTACAGAAAAACTGAATAGACTTTTAAGTCAAGAACTTGGGCAATTAGAATAGATGCCTTCACGTATTATTAAGTCAGTGTCCAGGTAAAGATTTTTGTATCTCCTGAGCCCTAGGGAACCAAGAATTTCTAGAGTTAAATCTCAGAAGAGAAGCACAGAAAAAGGAGAAACACTAAAATGAATGAGGGAGGACCAAAGTGATTGACCCTAAGTCCATGTGGGGTAATGGGAGAGAATGAATTCATCCAATGGAGGTGAAGGTGGGCAAGGTTAGGTGAACAGTTGGTGGTTTGATAATTCAATAACTCCTTGGCTTCATATTTTTGCCTGTGGGAGCCTTCCCAAAACAAAAATAGAATCTGTTAGGGAAAAAACCAATGTCTGAGCCCTAAATCAAGGGGAAGTAATAGAGAGAGAGCAGCCAGTCCCACCAAACAGGGCTGCTTGCAGGTTTTTGAGAAGGAAAGGAATCACTGTGAGGGTCAGGATAGGATTTATAAAACTAAGGGAACCTTCCTGAAAAGAGTAGAAGAAATGTAGCCTGGAAGAGTGGGTAGTTTTGCCATGGATCTCCACCACAGAAATCAGTGTGACAGAGGAAAGAGTTCCATCCCATTCATGTGAAGTAAGTTCTTAGAGTATAGAAAATCCAAAAGCTGAAAAGGGTTAGTTTTTTGCAAGAGAGAACATGGCAGTAGGATTAGTCCTCACTAGGCTCAAGGGGTAAATACTTCAGTAGTGTGAATAACAGATTCTGTTCAGAAATCTGCTGAGGATGATTCTACAACTGAAACGGATGTGGGGACCTCAGGGTAAAGCGTCCCTAGGACATAGATTCTAGGGCCTACACAGATTCTGCTCAAATAGGACTAGACAGAATCCACACTCAATCCAGGAGTACATGGTCTACACAGGCAATGGAAGTTCAGCAGTATTGGATAATTTTCAAGGCATTATGGCATGCTAGTTAAAAGTATGGACTTTGAGGCCATTGTGCCTGGGTTCCTATCCCAGCTCTACCTCTTACTACCTGTGTGATTTTGGGCAAGTTTACTTAGCTTCTCTCAGTCACATTTTCCACTTGTCAAAGGGAGAAGATAGTACTTCGCTCGTGGAGTTCTTAGGATTAAATTATTTAATATGTGTGAAATTATTTAAAACACGTGAAATTCAATAAGGGCTATTATTATTAGAAATATTTTCACCATTGAATGGGACTTTAAAAATGCTTTTAATGTTTACTTCTGTTTATTTAATGTTTTTTTTATGTTTATCATGACCTGAGCTGAAGTCAGATGCTTAACCAGCTGAGCCACCCAGGCACCCCACCTGTTAGATTCTTTTTAAGACTCTAGTCACTCTCTCCAGCCAATTAGTTACTAAATTATTTCCCTCCTTATAAAGTCCTACTCCATAAGCTGTCCAGTCTGGTTGTTGTTGCTGTTTTATCCTTTCCATATGTTGAGCGTGACCTTCAAGATCTCCTTTTTCCTCTTCTGTTTAATGTGTTCTCCCAAATTCCAACACTTCCATTAAGGAAGTCCCTATTTTTCTTTTCTCCAGCATTTTCCAACTTGTCTTCTGCTGTTTCCTGAGCCATCTTTTTAGGTATTGCTATACTACAGAAAAGGAGAAATTCATCTTATTATATAAAAAGGAATTTAAGGGCACCTGAGTGGCTCGGTCCGGTGAGCATCTAACTCTTGATTTCCGCTCAGGTCATGATCCCAGGGTCGTGGGATTGAGCCCCACATCAGGCTCCACACTGAGCAAAGAGACTGCTTAAGATTCTCTCTCTCTCTCTCTCTCTCTCTCTCTCTCTCTCTCTCCCTCTCTCTCTTCCTCTGCCCCCTCCCCTGAGCTTTCTCTCTAAAATAAAATTAAAAATTTTTTTAGAAACTTAATGAAAGCCAATGATAAAGTAACTACTTCAAAGAGTTTTACCATCAGCATTATGAACCCCAAGTCCATAAAAACCTGAGCTCTCTTGCTTCCAAGCCAATCCCAATGTACAAGAACTTATCAACCTTCGGCTGTATCACAGTTGCTAATGTCCCATTGGACCAAGTAAGTCACATAGCCAAACCCAGAGTCAGTGTGGGAGGGAACCATGACAAATCATAAATTCTGGGAGCCATGATTCATTGGAGACCATCACTATAAGAGCCTACCACCCTACCATAATATGTACATGCATCTTAACAATATGTTTCTTCTGCAACACTACATTCATGGTCAGTCCTTTCTGCTGCCTTTTCTTCAGTTTCTTTCTTAATTACTCGTGTTTCAGTTTTAGAGCTTCTTCTCAATGACCAATCAATTTATTAAATCTTTACATTTCAGTTTAGAAAAGGAAAACTGAGTGACTCCATAATGCTCTGTGACAGATTATTATACAAGTTAGGAGAAACAGCTATACTGTGTTAATTTTAACAAGCAAAAAAGGAAATGGGAAAAAGCTTAATATAGGGCAGGGGAAAAGATGCAAAAAGATACCTCATGTCTCAGTGAGAACGCAGGCATCTGAGCAGACCCTATGGGATCTACAGAATACATCTCAGCCATGATGTCTGCCATGTTTGAATTAGATAATTTCTAGAGCTATGGAAAGATAAACAGGACCACCTAAGTTATGACTAACATTTGAGTGTCCTCTGAGTACCTCTGAGTAGGCAGGGATGAATGAGACAGAG
>NW_026059362.1:0-6794 GCF_023721935.1 Panthera uncia
ATAGAAAGATATGGGTTTAGAGTCATTGTGATGTCTGTAGGTTTCATGCTTGTAGCGATGTCTCTGGTACTTTGTCTCACAGGATCCAAAAAGGGCTTAATTTTAATGAAGCCCGATTAACTAATCTTTTACTTTATAGTTAAGAGCTTTTATAACCTATTGACATATAAAAGGATCTTAAGAGCAAAATCCAGGCTTATTTCTTTAGCATCTTGGCTTCTCAATACCTAGCTGCTAATCATCTCGAGCTGGGGGATAGGGGATACATGATGCTGTCTTCAAACAGTTGGAAGGCTATCATAAGGATAAAAACATTAGGCTTGTTGTGCAAAGTCTCATGAAAAAAAAAAAAATAATACCCTTGGCTGGAAAGCAAAAGAAGGAAGATCTTTTAGTATCAATATTTAAAACTGCATGTCTGACTAGCCTAGTAATGAAATGATATTGTGTTCTCCCTGTCACTGGAAGTATTACAGATTGACGAACAGTTTGCTGGAAGTGGAAGTTGTGAAAGATAACCTTTAAGCTAATATATCTGTCTTTAAGAGTGCGGCACGGCAGAGGCACCTGGGTGGCTCAGTCAGTTGAGCGTCTGACTTCCGATATGGTCATGATCTCGCAGTCTGTGGGTTTGAGCCCCGCGTTGGACTCTGTGCTGACAGCTCAGAGCCTAGAGCCTGCTTCGGATTCTGTGTCTCCCTCTCTCTCTGCCCCTCCCCCTTCGTGCTTGGTCTCTGTCTCTCTCTCTCTCTCTGTCAAAAATAAATAAACATAAAAATAAAGAGTGTGGCTACAGCATGTGATGCAGAACAGTATGGTTACCCTCTGTGCCACCAGCCTAAAGAAATTAGGGTAGAACTCCCATAATATATTTATTTTTCTCTTAATAGAATTCATAAATCTATATAAATTCTTATTTGCAACTATTCATATTTTCAGTCTCTGTAACCTCTATTTTTTTAAAAAAAAAATTAATGTTTATTTATTTTTGACAGAGAGAGAGACAGAGCATGAGTGGGGGAGAGGCAGAAAGAGAGGGAGACACAGAATCCAAAGCAAGGCTCCAGGCTCTGAGCTGTCAGCACAGAGCCCGACATGGGGCTCAAACTCAGACCATGACATCATGACCTGAGCTGAAGTCGGACACTCAACCGACTGAGCCACCCAGGTGCCCTGATGTGACCTCCACTTTTAAAAAAACAGAGTAATTCTTTTCACCTTAAATTTTCATTTTGAAAGTTTTTTAAGGGGAAATCTCTATTTCTAATATTCCAGGATCTGTTGAATATTAGTACTAAGGATAGCCTTAAGGATTTAACTTCAGTCCTTTCTCTGTCTACCTTCATCTATTCAGAAGAAAAATTCCCCATTTGTTAATTGCTGGGAGGGAGGACATAAATATCCTTAAATTCTTTGTTTATTTTAAAATGTCATTCTCTATACATTTTCCTCAAGTTTTATGTATTTCTTAAAATTCACTGTTCAAAACTATATGAACACAAGAGAGAACATAACAGTAATGTAGTAGCGTACTGTACTGCTTAATTGAGTGGACTCTAGAGATAGATAAACCTAGTTCAGATTCCCTCTCTACCACTAACTGGAACAGGTCACTTAAACTTCTAGGCCCCAGTGTTCTCACCCATAACTGGATATAATATATTTCCTAGCCCATTGGTCGTTGTGAGGATTAAATGAGACACTGTCCACAAAATATTTAACACAGTGCATGGCTGATAGCATAAACTTTCTTTTAAAAAACAGTATATATAATGGGATATTATTCATCCATAGGAAAGAATGAATGTCTGATACATGCTACATCATGGATGAAGCTTGAAAACATTATGCTAAGTAAAAAAAGCCAGTAACAAAAGAACAAACATTGTATGATTTCACTTACAGGAGTTACTTAAAATAGGCAAATTCATAAACACAAAAAGTAGAATAAAGCCAGGGTCCACAGGCAGAAGGAAATAGGGAGTTATTGTTTAATAGACATAGAGTTTCTGCTTGGTATGATAAAAAAGTTAGGGAAATGGAAAAATTATGTGATGGTTGCACAACATGGTGAAGCTACTGAGTTATACCACTAAAATGGTTAAAATGGTAAGTATTATGTTATATATATTTTGCCACAATAAAATAACTAAGTAAGTAAAATCTTAAGAATTTTTAAATAAGACATCATTTTTAATATCCCAAAATCTCTAGGGAAGGTCTAACAGTGACTCTTATACATGTCCCTACAATGATAATTTCGGATTATTTCTAGACATTCACCTTATCTTAGCCATGCAAAAGTTTTACTCTCTTTTTTTCTGTCCTCTCTCCTAGCATTTCAGACTTAAAAAATCCTTTTGTTAATTTTTATCACACCCATAAAGCATCTGTTATGTGATTATGAACTTGCTGATTTAATATAAGTACCTGATTTATAAACTTTTAATATTAACATCAGCATTTCCTACCGAGAAAGCCATCTACCAAAATTTCTTTGTATTTTTTTTATTTTTTTAAAGTAATTTTTATGCCTAACGTGGAGCCCAGTCACAACCCGTAGATCAAGAGTTGAATACTGTACTGAATGAACAAGCCAAGCTCCCCCAAACTTTCTTTTTAAATAAGTAATTGGTAGAGGAGGAAGAGCCAAGATGGTGGAATAGCATGGAAGTTTTTTGTGTGTCTCGCATCCATTAAATACAGCCAGACCAACACTAAACCATCCTGCACACCTAGAAAACTGATCTGAGGATTAACAAAACAATTTGCACAACCTGAACCATAGAATTCAGCAGGTACGTGGCATGGAGAGGTGAACTTGGGGAGAGAGAAGCCTTGGAGGGCAGGGAGCTGCTTTTGCATGCGGAGAAAAGATGGAGACCATGGGGAGGAGAATACGGCAAAAGCATCCCTCCCCAAAAGCAGCTGGAGAGAAAGTGGAAAATTGGAAACAGCCACAGGGACTGAACTAAAAAGGGAGAAAGGAGAAAGGAGAGGATTTAAATTCCCCTGTTTACAGGGGGAGCGCAGAGTTTGCAACTCCACAGCTCGACACCTGTCGGTGCTCTGGTGGGAAAAGCGAATCCCCAGGAGCAGAGTGGGGTCCAGGGCATTCTCAGGCCACCTAGGGAGAAGCAGTTCCACTGATGGAAGGACATTTGGTAGAGGCTGTGAGGCCACCTGGGCCCTGCAGACCCCAGAGAACGGCCACATTTGCTGATGCTGGAACAAGGTCATTGGGGGTGAAGCCTGGTGCCAGATGTGCACCGTGATTTTCCATAATCCCTGAGGTGCTGCTGCTACACTGTCTCACAAACTTTTTCTGGGGCAGGCTGTCATGAGGCCACAGTCTTGGGGCACCGGCAGCAGCAGGGTCCAGCAAGTGTTCCTGGGTGCAGCCGACATTTGGCCATTGTTCAGTGAGACCCTCCTGCAGAGGGGCAGAATGGGTCACAGCCACAGTCCATCAGAAGTAAGGCGCTGGGGAAAACAGCCGCATATGAGACAAAACTCAGGAGAGAGGTATTGCCTGGGGCTTGGTCATGGACAGTGTGGAAGTGGGGAGTGGACAGAAGCCAAAAACAAGGGACAAGTACACAACTGCTGATCGGGGAGAACAGAGTTCTGATACTAGACACTGGGTATTTGGGTGACACCATTTCCAGCACTCACGCGCATGCACAAACGCACCTACAAGCGCCACAACAATCCACCTGAGTAGGCTAGCAGCGCCATCTAGTGGAGAACAGAGCTGTTACACTAAGCCCCACCCAACTGGGCCAACCTCGCTCTTCAAGAACACAAGTCTCACCGCCTGCTTAGTTTATGGACTATAAAGCGCTTCATAGTTTGACTTCTAGGGGAAAACGAAGTAATTTCAGTCGTAATTTCAGAAGTAATTTCAGTCAGCTGGTCCATCTATTCAATTTTCTTTTTTTTTCTCTTTTTCATTTCTTTTCTTTTTCTTGAATACAAAAAGAGAAAAAATTAATTTTAATTTCAATTTTTAATAAAAATATTTTTATTTTATTTTTTTCTACTACATTTTTTACTTTTGTGTAAATTTTTTCAAATTCTAGTTTACTTCCACCATTTCATTTTAGTCTACTTCAGTATATTCATTTTTTCAAATTTTCAAATGATTTCCTTTTTCCCCCCTTTTTTTCTCTAATCTACCAAGCCACTTTCAACACCCAGACCAAAACACACCTAGGATCTAGCATAATTTATTCAATTTTGTGTGTGCGTTTGTTTTTAATTTTTTAATTTTAATTTTTTTTAATTTTAATTTTTTTAATTTTAATTTTTTCTACCTCATTAATTACTTTTCTCCCTTCAAAATGACGAAACAAAGGAACTCACCCCAAAAGAAAGAGCAGGAAGAAACCACAGCCAGGGACTTAACCAACGCAGATACAAGCAAGATGTCTGAACCAGAATTTAGAATCACGATAATAAGAATACTAGCTGGAGTCAAAAATAGATTAGAATCCCTTTCTGTGGAGATAAAAGAAATAAAAGCTAGTCAGGATGAAATAAACAATGCTATAACTGAGCTGCAATCCCAAATGGATGCTGTGGATGTATGATGTGTGAGGCAGAAAAGAGAATCAACAATATAGAGGACAAACTTATGAAGAATAAATAAGCAGAAAAAAAGAGGGAGATTAAGGCAAAAGAGCACGATCTAAGAATTAGAGAAATCCACTGATTTCCTCATTAAAAAGGAATAACATCAGACTCATAAGGGTCCCAGAAAAGAAAGAGAGAGAAATAAGGGTAGAAGGCTTATGTGAGCAAATCATAGCGGGAAACTTCCCTAACCTGGAGAAAGACACAGACATCAAAATCCAGGAAGCACAGAGGACTCCCATTAGATTCAACAAAAAACGACCATCAACAAGGCATATGATAGTCAAATTCACAAAATAGGCAAGGAGAGAATCATGAAAGCAGCAAGGGGAAAAAAAGTCCTTAACCTACAAGGGAAGACAGATTTCTGGTTTGCATTAGACTTATCCACAGAAACTTGGCAGCCCAGAAAGGAGTGGCAGGATATATTCCATGTGCTGAATCAGAAAAATATGCAGCCAAGAATTCTTCATCCAGCAACGTTGTCATTCAAAATAGAACGAGAGATAAAAAGTTTCCCAGACAAATAAAAATTAAAGGAGTTTGTGACCACTAAACTAGCCCTGCAAGAAATTTTAAGGAGGACTCTCTGAGGGGAGAAAAGATGAATAAATAAATAAATAAAATTAAACAAACAAATAAATAAATACCAAAAGCAACAAAAGTTAGAAAGGACCAGAGACCACCACCAGAAACTCCAACTCTACAAGCAACATAATGGCAATAAATTCATATCTTTTAGTACTCACTCTAAACTTCAACGGACTAAATGCTCCAATCAAAAGACACAGGGTAACAGAATGGATAAGAAAACAAGATCCATCTATATGCTGTTTACAAGAGACCCACTTTAGACCTAAAGATACATTCAGATTGAAAGTAAGGGGATGGAGAACCATCTATCATGTTAATGGTCAACAAAAGAAAGCTGGAGTAGCCATACAGATATCACACAATCTAGACTTTGAAATACTGTATCAAGAGATGAAAAAAGACATTATATCATAATTAAGGGGTCTATCCACCAAGAAGACCTAACAATTGTAAACATTTATGCACCAAATGTGAGAACACCCAAATATATAAATCAATTAATCACAAAAATAAAGAAACTCATTGATAGTAATACTATAATAGTAGGAGACTTCAACACCCCACTCACAGCAATGGACAGATCATCTAATCAAAAAATCAACAAGGAAACAATGGCTTTCTATGACATACTGGACCAGATGGACTTAACAGATATATACAGAACATTCCATCCTAAAGCAGCGGAATATACATTCTTCTCCAGTGCACATGGAACATTCTCAAGAATAGACCACAAACTGGGATACAAATCAGCCCTTAGCAAGTAGAAAAAGATCAAGATCATGCCGTGCATATTTTCAGTCCACAAAGCTATGAAACTCGAAATCAACCACAAGAAATAATTTGGAAAGGTAACAAATACTTGGAGACTAAAGAACATCCTACTAAAGAATGAATGGGTCAACCAAGAAGTTAAAGAGGAAATTAAAAAGTATATGGAAGCCAATGAAAATGGTAACACCACAACCCAAAACCTCTAGGACGCAGCAAAGGCAGTCATAAGAGGGAAGTATATAGCAATCCAAGCCTTCCTAAAGAAGGAAGAAAGATCTGAGATACACCACCTAAACTTATGCCTTAAAGAGCTAGAAAAAGAACAGCAAATAAAACTCCAAACCAGCAGAAGACAGGAAATAATAAAGCTTAGAGAAGAAACTAATGCTTTTGAAACCAAAAAAAAAAAAAAAAAAAAAAAAAAAAAAAAAAAAAAAAAAAAAAAATAAAAAAAAAAAAAAAAAAAAAAAAAAAAAAAAAAAAAAAAAAAAAAAACAGTAGAGCAGATCAATGAAACCAGAAGCTGGTTCTTTGAAAGAATTAACAAAATTGGGGCGCCTGGGTGGCTCGGTCGGTTAAGCGTCCGACTTCAGCTCAGGTCACGATCTCACGGTCCGCGAGTTCGAGCCCCGCGTCGGGCTCTGGGCTGATGGCTCAGAGCCTGGAGCCTGCTTCCGATTCTGTGTCTCCCTCTCTCTCTGCCCCTCCCCCGTTCATGCTCTGTCTCTCTCTGTCCCAAAAATAATAAATAAACGTTAAAAAAAAAAAAATTAAAAAAAAAAAAAAAAAAA
>NW_026059362.1:6894-10116 GCF_023721935.1 Panthera uncia
AAAAAAAAAAAAAAAAAAAAAAAAAAAAAAAGGAAAGGACCCATATAAATAAAATCAAGAATGAAAGAGGAGAGATCACAACCAAGACAGCAGAAATACAAACAATAATAAGAGAATATCATGAGCAATTATATGCCAATAAAATGGACAATTTGAAGAAATGGACAAATTCCTAGAAACATATATGCTACCCAAACTGAAACAGGAAGAAGCAGAAAATTTGAACACACCCATAACCAGTAAGGAAATTAAATTAATAATCAAAAATCTGCCAAAAAACAAGAGTCCAGGGACAGATGGCTTTCCAGGGGAATTCTACCAAACATTTAAGGAAGAGTTAACACCTATTCTCTTGAAGCTGTTCCAAAATATAGAAATTGAAGGAAACTTCCAAACTCTTTCTATGAAGCCAGCATTACCTTGATTCCAAAACCAGAGACCCCACTAAAAAGGAGAACTATAGACCAATGTCCCTGATGAACATGGATGCAAAAATCCTCAATAAGATATTAACCAACCAGCTCCCACAATACATTAAAAAAATTATTCATCACGACCAAGTGGGATTTATACCTGGGATGCAGGGCTGGTTCAATATCCACAAAACAATTAACGTGACTCATCACATCAATAAAAGAAAGAACAGAGCCACATGATCCTCTCAATAGATGCAGAGAAAGCATTTGACAAAATAAAGCATCCTTTCTTGATAAAAACCCTCAAGAAAGTAGGGATAGAAGGAGCGTACCTCGAGATCATAAAAGTCATATATGAATGACCCAACACTAATATCATCCTCAATGGGGAAAAACTGAGAGCATTCCCCCTAAGGTCAGGAACAAGACTGGGATGCCCACCCTCGCCACTGTTATTCAACATAGGATTGGAAGTACTAGCCTCTGCAAGCAGACAACACAAAGAAATAAAAGGCATCCAAATTGGCCAGAAAGAGGTCAAAGTTTCACTCCTCACAGATGACACGATACTCTATATAGAAAACCCAAAAGATTCCACCAAATAAACTTCTAGAACTGATTCATGAATTCACCAAAGTTGCAGGATACAAAAATCAATGCACAGAAATTGGCTGTATTCCTATTCACCAACAATGAAGCAACAGAAATCAAGAAATCGATCCCATTTACAGTTGCACCGAAACCCATAAAATACCTAGGAATGAATCTAACCAAAGAGGTGAAAAATCTATACACTGAAAACTAAAGAAAGCTTATGAAAGAAATTTAATAAGACACACAAAAAAATGGAAAAAGATTCCATGCTCCTGGATAGGAAGAACAAATATTGTTAAAGTGTCAGTACTAGAGAAGATGGCGGCATAGGAGGATGCTGGGCTCACCACGTCCTGCTGATGACTTAGATTCCACCCACATTTGCCTAAATAACCCAGAAAACCACCAGAAGACTAGCAGAACGGACTCTCTGGAGCCAAGCATAGACAAGAGGCCCACGAAAGAGGGTAGGAAGGGCGGAGAGGCGGTGTGTGCTACACGGACTGGCGGGAGGGAGCCAGGGCGGTGAAGGGGCAGCCCACATGGCAAGGCAGAGCCCCCGAGTCTGGCTTGCAAAAGTGGAGGGGCCGGACTGCGTGAATTCTGACAGCCAGTGGAACTTAACATCTGGGATGTTAAAAGTCAACAGCTCTGCTCGGAGGGCGGAAGGGCAAGAGGACAGCGGGAGGGAGAGGTGTAGAGCCCTAGAAGACAAAGTTCAGCTCAGCAGCGGGGAACAAAGGCGCTGGCCAGCACCACCTCCCTCTCCCATCCCCCAGCCGAAATCCCAAAGGGAACCAGTTCCTGTCACTGAACTTGCTTGCACCTCACAAACACCCAATGCTGTGCATCTGTGGATCCATCCCTCCCACGGGTCTGCCTACCACCTGGTGCTGCAGGGCCCCTCCTGCAGGGGACCACCAATGGCAAAGCAAGCTAAGCCTGCCCCTCCTGCCCCAGTGCACCTTGCAGATCCACCTCAGCTAATACTCCAGATCCCATCAAAGCAGCACCACAAGCCTGAAAGTGTGCAAGTAGCCCAGACAGGGGCCACACCACTCCACACTGAGTCCTGGCCCTAGGAGAGGGGAAGATAAGGTACACACCAGTCTGACTGTGGCCCCAGTGGTGGGCAGGGGATAGACATCAGGTCTGACTGCGGCCCTGTCCACCAACACAAGTTACCCCAGACAGCACAGGGGAAATGGCCTGCAGTTCCCTGCCACTCCAGGGACTATCCAAAATGACGAAATGGAAGAATTCTCCTCAAAAGAAACTCCAGGAAGTAGCAACAGCTAACAAATTGATCAAAAACGATTTAAGCAATATAACACAACATGAAATTAAAAGAACAGTCCTAAAATTAATCGCTGGGCTTGAGAAAAGTATAGAGGGCAGCAGAGAATCTATTGCTACAGAGATCAAGGGACTAAGAAACAGTTAGGAGGAGCTAAAAATGCCATAAATGAAGTGCAAAATAAAATAGAGGCGACCACAGCTTGGATTGAAGAGGCAGAGGAGAGAATAGGTGAATTAGAAGATAAAATTACAGAAAAAGAGGAAGCTGAGAATCAGATAAAAAAATCCAGGAGTATGAGGGGAGAATTAGAAAACTAAGTGATGCAATGAAATGCAACAATCTCCATATAATAAGGATTCCAGGGGAGGAAGAGAGAGAGAAAGGGGCTGAAGGTGTACTTGAACAAATCATACCTGAGAACCTCCCTGATCTAGGGAAGGAAAAAGGCATTGAAATCCAAGAGGCACAGAGAACTCCCTCCAGACGTAACTTGAATCGATCTTCTGCAGGACCTATCATAGTGAAAATGGCAAAATACAAGGATAAAAAAAAAATTCTGAAAGCAGCTAGGGATAAACACACTCTAAAATGTAAAGGGAGACCCATAAGACTATCTACTGAAACTTGGCAGGCCAGAAAGGAATGACAGGAAATCTTCAATGTGATGAACAGAAAAAATATGTAGCTGAGAATCCTTTATCCAGCAAGTCTGTCATTCAGAATAGAAGGAGACATAAAGGTCTTCCCAAACAAACAAAAACTGAAGGAATTCATCACCACTAAACCAGCCCTACAAGATCCTAAGGGGGATTCTGTGAGTGAAATGTTGCAAGGACCACAAACTACCAGAGACATCACTACAAGTATGAAACCTACAGACATCACAATGACTCTAAACCCATATCTTTCTAT
>NW_026059363.1:0-10113 GCF_023721935.1 Panthera uncia
ACCGTGAGATCGTGACCCGAGCCGAAATCAAGAGTCAGAGGCTTATCCGACTGAGCCACCCAGGAGCCCCAGTAAAACTTTTTCTAAGCTCAGTAAGTAAATACAGAAAGCTGTTGCTATGACCTGGGGCATTCATCTTCTTAAAGAGTTGATAAATTTGACTATGTTAACATTAAAAACACTTGTATGACAGAAGATATCACACAAAGGAAGCTAAAAAACGAGCCACAGACAGGAAGAAGAGAGAACAGATAAACGATGATTATCAGAATAAAGAACTCCTAAACTCAATAAGAAAGAGACAACAACCCAACAAAAATGGGAAAAGGAAGATGCAATTTAGAGGATGCCCACGATAGCTGCTAAAACATGAAATAATAACCAATCTCATCAATCATTAAGAAACGCACTTGAACACCACGAGACACCATTTTACACTTTGGTCATTTTACACAAAAACATGAGGTCTGATTCCCTTCGGCAGAGACGAGAATGGGATCGAGCAACGTCCGTAACATTTCTAAAATAGAGATCTGAAGCAAACGTGGCAAAAGATTATGTTAACTGTGTATTGTAGACAGTTGTATCATTTTCTGTACACTTTCTTCTACTGCAAAATGTTTAAAAAAAAAAAATTAAATGCTTAGGGGCGCCTGGGTGGCTCAGTCGGTTCAGTGTCCGACCGTCGGCTTCAGCTCAGGTCACGCATGGTCCCAGGGTTGCGGGATCGAGCCGTGCGTCTTGCTCCATCCATGCTGATGGCGGAGCCTGCTTAAGACTCTCCCTCTTCCCCTCCCCTGCGTGTGTGCGCACGTCCCCTCTCCTTCTAAATAAAAACAAAACAAAAACTTAAATGCTTAATTGCGATAACAAAAGCGACATAGCTGGAATCCCAAAAGGTCCCCGAGACGAGCGGCCACTGTCATCAGACAGTAGGAATGCAATTAAAAGGTCAAACCTCTACTGTTCGAAGACCGTTCCAACTTTACGCACGCCAAGAGATTCAGTGTGATGAAAACACCAGTCTGGTCACTGAGTTACGTCTGATTCCGGAGGTGAGTTCCTCGAGGGCACGGATGTATCTTTTGAGTTTTAGAGGCATCATGCCTGCCACGTGGCAGGCGACCAATAAAGGTTTCCTGGACAAACCAGAGCACACGCGTCGAGTAGCGAACCTGAGTTCCAGCTAAAGGCACAAGTGACCCCAACAATGTGAAGTCCCTTCACTCCACAAAGACGGTGACAGACCACATAAACCCTAAGGTTCTCAACTCCAAACTGGACGATTTCTGGAACTGACAAATACTACACACACACACAAACACACACACACACGCACACAAGTTGCAAGCGACGTGTGTGGCATATTCAATCTTAAGCAAAGATTTTTTGTGGTGAAATAGACATTTCCCATCTCCGCCCTTTTCGAGTATACAGTGCGGTGGCTTGAAGCACATTCACGCCGCACAAGCATCAGCAAACTGGAGCGTATACCTGTTCCACACCAGCTCCTCCTTCCGCCCCGCCCCCCAGCCCCCAGGCTCTGGTCACCACCACTCGACTTTCACACTCTGGGACTCTGACTATCCCACGAACTTCCTATAAATGGAATTCGTGCAATCTTTGTCCTTTTGGTCTGGCTGATTTCAGTCAGCATAATGTTTTCCGGGTTCATTTGTGTTGTAGCAGGTGTCAGAATGTCCTTCCTTTTTCCTTTAACGTTTATTTTTGAGAGAGAGAGACAGAGAGAGACAGAGAGAGACAGAGTGTGAGCAGGGGAGGGGGCAGAGAGAGAGAGGGAGGCAGGCTCCAGGCTCCGAGCTGTCAGCGCAGAGCCTGATGCAGGGCTTGAACTCACGAACCATGAGATCATGACGTGAGCCGAAGTCGGACGCTTAACCGACTGAGCCCCCCAGGTGCCCCGAGAATTTCCTTCCTCTTTAAGGCTGACCCACACTCCACTGTGTGCATACGCCACATCGTGTTTACCGACTCATCCGTCCAGGGACGATCTGGGTTGTTTCTACCTTTTGGCTACGGTGAAAAATGCTGCTATAAATACGAGTGGACAAATATCTGTTCCAGTCCCTCTTTTCAATTCTTTTGGGTACACACGCAGAAGTGGGACAGCGGGGTCACAGGGTAAATCCATGCTTAATTTCTTGAGGCAATGCCACATTGTGTCCCATAGTGGCTGCACCATTTTAAGCATTTCTAACAGCAAGACACAGGGTTCCATTTGCTCCACGTCCTTGACAACACTTGTTACCTTCTGTTGGAAAAACAGCCATCCTAATGGATATTTTTATAGTCGAACTTACTTATTCTGTTTAAAATAAACAGAGTCAAAGACAAAACGCTACACGGTCTGGCAAGAAAACACCACAAAACCCAGTGCATTTTCAACAAATACCGTAGAACAATTCCAACATATGCCATCCTGTTACTCAGATGATTTTGTTTTGGAATTTTCTATAAATATTTATAATCAAAATATGAAACTGTAAATAATAAATATGAATACAAAAATGAGCCAGAACATTTGAGACATTAGGAGATGATAAAATATAGGGGCACCGTTACCACTTATGAGAAAAATAAACAAATGCAGATCTTTACATTTGCTAACACTCTGTAAGAAAAAGCAATTTATAAACTTCTCTATAAGGTAGGAAGAGGCCAGGGCTGACAAATACTTAAATTCTGTACTTTCACAGATAGTTCTTTGTCTTTAGAGCTTTACAAGACCAACAAAGGGCCAAGGACCAAAGGCTAACGCTGGATTCAAGGAGATGACCATGTGAGAAAAAGAATTCTTTTCATTAACAAAAATGAAAAAAATCTCCAAGTCTGAAGTACCCCCAGTCATTAGGCTAAAAAAGGCTGATAACGGCACCGAGGTGCAGCCGGGGTATCAGAGGCGCGGGGGCAGCCGGCTGTCTCTGTCAGTACGCCCATCTTGGGAAGAGATGACCGCCGTGACAGTAAGGCCCCGCTGACGTTCGTTCCTTCCCAGGGTCTGAGGCAAAGAGCTCCAGAAAAGCAGAGCAGGGCAGTCCTGGCAGGAAGGAAAGTCACTTCTACGGACATGCCCGACATCTGAGACAGCAGACAGGCAGGATCAAGTCATGCCTGTGAGTTAAGATGTGAGTATCTCTAGAAACTTCCATTTAAAAATGATCTCAGGGTGGTGAGTTTGAGCCCCATGTTGGGTACAGAGATTACGTAAAATTAATAAATAAATTAAACCTGAAACAAAAGAGAGAGAGAGAAACAAAACCTCCCTGTGAACGTCCCCTGGCCGAGCTCCCCACTTCTCGACGGGGTTAGGGTCACAGCGCCCCAGGAGCCCCCCCCGCCCCCCGAAGCCACCCTGCTCCTCTGCAGGGAGCCCCACACCACGTGTTCTTTCCAGACGCACACCCAGCACATCGCGACTGCGCGCTGCAACACTTCAAAGGGCTCCTAACACAAAGACCCAAGTCTGCGGGTCACCCACCGGCCTTGGCTGTCTCTCGGGACTCCATCTCACACCATCCCTTCCCCTCCTCTGTGCTCAAGCCAGGTCCACCAGACTCCACCCGCGCTCTGCTCCCCACGGGCAGGGCCTCGCTAGCAGCTGCCCCCGACCCGGACTCCAGGCCTCCTCTTCTCGCCCATCTCAGCTCCGCAGACATCTCAGCCGAGAAGCGTTCTTCTCTCGCCGCTGGGGCCCTCGGACGCATGAAACTTGACGGTCTGCTTTCCTTTTCATTCGTTTAGACCAGGGCCTGGCAAACATTTTCTGTGAAGGGCCAAAGAGTAAATATTTTAGGCCCTGTGGGCCACATGGCCTCTGAAACAGCCACTCCGCTCTGTCACCGTGTTGCAAAAGCCGCCGTGGATAATACGTAAATGAAGGAGCATGGCCGTGTCCCAACAAAACTTTATTTACAAAAGCAGGTGGCAGGCTAGATTTGGCGTGCGGGCCGCGCTCGCCAAGCCCTGATTTAGATGAGAACTATCTCGGAGCGCCTCCTACGTGCGGGCATCATGCTGGGGACACAGTGCTGAACCAGACAGACAAGCTCCTTCTCGCATGGAGCGTACATCTTGGTGTGCGTTACCCATCCGTGTGACAGTCTGTCTCTCCCTCTAGGCTGTAGATTCTGACGAGGCAAGGACGGCCCAGTTTTTTCCTCCCGTGTTCGGCAGAGCATCTGACACGATTACAATTAGCAGTGAAAAAGTTTACATTAACAAAAAGTTGTAACTGACATTAGAATCTACAACGATCGATCGCCTCTCGGCCTTTTGGCTAAGATCAAATGTAGACATCTACAACGGACACGTGGTTTCCTTCAAAGATGGGTCCTGGAGTGAAGAAGTCTGGGGCAACACCGTTCTACTTAAAACAAAGCAAACTGCTGGGCCGCGTATGCCCTCCCCCACCGCCCCGCCGCCTGTACGGTCTCCCCCCGGGTTCCCCTGGGTCCCAGACAAGCTGCGGGCTCTGGGGCACCTTGTGGCCTGGCACACCCCCCCGTCCCCATGTCGGTTTCAGCTGCAGCTGCTGACATTTCACGTCTGGCCTGCCATCACTGGGCACACTGCTCCTCCCTCCTCCTCCTTTCTTCTAGTTCAGGGGCTCTTCCGTTTCTTACTTCTTGGTCCTTCAACAACATCAGAATAAACTAGGTCTCCAAAAATTAATTCAGTGGCAGTACGTGGAGACCGAAAGTACATAAAAAGTACCTAAAAAGTAAACAGAAGGTATTCTTGTGTTTCCAAGGGCAGGTTCTAGGTATTTCTCTGAAAATTACGAATGCAGAAACAAATACATAAAAAAACTAAAGGGGTCTCTGGGTGGCTCAGTTGGTTGAGCATCCGACTCTTTTTTTTTTTAACTTTCTTGGAAAAAGCTTGTTTGTTTATTTTCAGGGGGGAGGTGGCGGTGGGAGAATCCCAAGCAGACTCCACACGGTCAGTGCAGAGCCTGATGTGGACGGACCTCGGTCTCATGAACTGCAAGATCATGACCTGCGCCAGAATCAAGAGTTGGACGCATAACCGACCGAGGCACCCAGGTGCCCTGAGTGCCTAACCTCCACGAAGAGCATGGAACCTGCTTGAGATTCTCTTTTTCTTTCTCTTTCTCTGTCTCTTTCTCCCTCCCTCCCTCCGCCCCTCTCCCAGCTTGCATGGTCTCTCACTTTCTCATTAAAAAAAAAAAAAAAAAAAAAAAAAAAAAGCCGGGACTAAGCATCACACCGAGCTATCGTTTTACTATCAGAAACAATTCTGAAGTAGCGAATCCTCTCATTTTACTTTCCATTCAAGGAAGTGGCATCAACAGACACAGACAGGGCTGCGTGGCCGGCTCAGTCGGTGGATCATGAGATTCTTCATCCTGGGGTTGTGAGTTCGAGCCCCACACTGGGCACAGAGATTACGAAATAAATAAAATAAAACTTAAAAAAATACACAGAGTTCAACTGCTATAAAGGGCATCATTGGGACAACTGGTGAAATTTAAATGTATTAAATTCAGGTATACTAGCTAATGGGATTATGCCAAAGCTAAAGGTCCTAAATTTATCATTACACTGTGGCTGTATAAGAGAACATCTCTGTACACAGGAGCCACTGAAGGGCCATGATACCTGCAGTTTACTTCCGAATGCTGCTCCAACAAAACAAATAAATGAGCACACGTGGGAAGTGAGACCCACGCAGGATGGCCAACGGAAAGCCCAACGTTAACCCACAGAGCAAAGGTTAGTAACTATATCAAAAATAAACAAGAGTTCTCATTTGCTGCACATCGGCAAGTTGGGAACACGCAGCCTCTCGTCAAAGACTCGTGAGTCTCAGAATGCCAGCCACTCTGCCAGGAGAGGGCCGGGAGTCTGTTCGGCACCAAAGGGGGTGCCCTGAGCCCTGTTTCCCGAGGCAGCAGCACTGCTGAGACGGCCCTGTTTGGGGCCGTCAGGTCTATGGAAACCTCACTGAGCCCACACGAGCTGACCTGGCTCAAAACCCGGAGTGCAAGAAGGAATGACCGCGGCCCTGAGACGGCCCCTTCCGGCTGGTGAGACCCCACCCCGCCCACACCCACCACACGTGTGAGACCTGGGACCCAGGCCTGGATCGTCGGTAGAGGACACACGCGTCAGGCTGTAGAGCAAATATTAGAACTAGAACACTGGGATTTCTTCCTTACCTTCTATGCTAAAAAATAAAACCAAATGCTAATTTTTCTCCATCCTCCACTTTGGTGGCCGTAGCTGAGGCCAAGACGGTAACGATAATCTAACCCGAGGGCCTTGCCGTGGGAGATGGGGACAGGGAGTGATATTTAGCTGGCAGAGTTAACAGGACCTACAGAAAGACTGGACACGTGGGGAGCGGGACAGGAGGACTCAAGAGTGAAGCCCAGATCTGGGGTTTGGGCGCTGAGCTCGGGAGCACTGGAGTAAGAGCAGTTCTGAGAAGGGGGAGGAGGAAGGGAGATGACGGTGCAGACTCAGCAGGGAGTCTGGGGTGCTCGCGAGACATGCAGGCAGATCCGCCCCAAAGTCCGGGGAGAAATCAGCCAGGAGCTCAGATGTGCGTGGTTCAGCTCATCAGCACAGGGCGTGTCCTTGTCCCCTCTGTCTCCGCGTGGACGGGGGCAACGCTGCCGGTGCTTTATCTAGCTCTTTAAAAGGCCACCAGTGCCACTCCTGTCTCCTCTCCGTGCCCGTCAGCCTCCCCAACAGCCCAGCCGAGGGGGAGGCGCATCTAACAGGCGCCGTCCCTGAGCAGTGTCCTCTTCCTCAACAGCAAGAACACGTCCGCAGGCGGCACACGCCAGGAGACAAGTGCTCGCGACTCAGAGGTGAGCTGAACGTTCCAGAACTAGGCATGAACAGCGGGAAGGGGCAGAAAAGAGTGAGAAGGCCGGGGGAGAAGAGCACGAGGAAGGGAGAGATGAAAGCAGATGAAGAAATGTCTCAGAAGCGACTTTGAAGAGTGTTCCAGAGAACGGCGCACGCCCTGCACTCCCGCACGGAGAGGACAAAGGAGAGGGCCTGCTCGGTCCCCAGCGCTGCCCGAAAAGCCTGCATCCACTCGCAGCGAGGGCCTTTGTCCCCAACACTGCAAAGACCGGCGGTCTTTACACACGCAGCTCTTTGGAGGGGCCGAAAAGGAGGCTGACAAGTTAACGTGCTGCTCGTTATCAACGGTGTTATCACTTACTACGTAGGCTGCTACAAATAGTTTCTATTTAAATGTCTTTAGTTGTAATGAAAACGGTGGATAAGGAACAAAATGAAAGGGACAATTATTATGATGTTTTTCATTGTAATTAAACTTTCAGATCTCCAAACTAATATAAGTATTTATCTAAGAAGAGTACTTTTGTGGGCACGATTTACATTAAACACATAAAAACCAAGAAGTTAAGGATGAGTAGTAACAATCCCTCTATGCTGTAGGGCTACGCTTCTGATTTTTTGGCCCTATTCCTTGATGCTCCCAGTTCTGGTACATTCCCAGTGCCCCAGGAGTGTTCTTATTTTTTAAGAGATTAAAAAAAAATTTTTTTTTTGATGTTTATTTATTTATGAGAGAGCGAGCATGAGCAGGGGAGGGGCAGAGACAGGGAGACACAGAATTTGAAGCAGGCTCCAGGCTCTGAGCTGTCAGCACAGGCCCAACACGGGGCTTGAACTCACGGACCACGAGATCATGACCTGAGCCGAAGTCTGAAGGTTAACAGACTGAGCCACCCAGGCGCCCCTAAAAGATTTTTTTTAACGTTTATTTGTTTCTGAGAGAGACAGAAAGACACGGTGTGAGCAGGGGAGGAGCAGAGAGGGAGGGAGACGCAGAATCCGAAGCAGGCTCCAGGCTGCCAGTGGTCAGCACAGAGCCCGACGTGGGGCTCGAACCCACGGACCGCGAGATCGTGACCCGAGCACGTCTCTCTGTATAGGGCAGGGCCCCATATCACACCTGTCCGCATGCAACCCCCATCACAGTGTCCTCAACCACGGCTCCCTTAGACAGACACGTCTAGCTGAGCACCCCTGCTTCCCAGGCCCACCTGATGGGCTTACAGGGACTCCGCAGGTGAACGGACCCAGTGTCTTCAAGAAGAGGACCTTGTGCCGTGACAGAGGCAGGCACAGGACACACAGGCTCCATTCCTTGGGCTACTTTCCCCTTATTTTCCTTATTCCACTTGTATCTTGTTTCCTCATCTTTTCCCCCTGCTCAAGAAGTTTCACGATGAGAATCATGTCCTATCGCTTCAATGTTAAAAAAACACCCATAGTTCGAACATAAAAACGTGTTCAGAAGCCCGAAAGGTCTCAAAAACTAAAAAGCAAAAAGTTATGACTTTAACGCCACGCTTACGGTTTTCAACTAAAGACCTGTTTTGAAAACACCACTCACCGCAGCCTTCTTAGCGCAGCGCTAAAGACAGCGCAAGCGCGCAGACACGAGCAGGAGAGCTGACGTCGCCAACACACGAGGTGTGACGCCCCGAGCCACTTTGGAAAATCAGGCCAGACTCACTCGCCGCTGTCCCTCCCCCACGCGGATGCCTCTGAAATCTGTGGGCCTCTGAGGAGCACAGTTTGAGCAGCTCTGTCCCCGGGATCCCTGTGTGTCCCCTCCCTGTCTTCCTGCCGTCACCACGGCCACCGTCTTTATCACTGGCCTGCCACCTCCAGCACTGCTGCCACGCACCCTTTTCCTCTTTCAGTTTTTTAGAGAGGGAGAAAGTGTGTGCACAAGCGGGGGGTGGGGTTACAGGAGGAGGGAGAGAGAGAATCTTAAGCTGGTTCCATGCTCAGCACGGAGCCCTACATGCGGCCCCATCCCACAACCCTGGGATCAGGACCTGAGCCGAAATCAAGAGTCCACCGCTCAACCGACTGAGCCACCCAGGTGCCCCCACGACATATTCTGATAACTTATTCCAAAAATGAAAATGTAAAAAGGCCGTCATTCTCTTCACGTTGAAGGCACACCATTCTTCCTAAGAAAACTTTCTGACTTCAACAATATTTGAATAACATGCTTCTCATAAACCAAAGTTCACAGAGAGAATTATGCTTAGAGGAATTCGTGAAGTGACTGACTTCCTAGGAGCGGGATTCTGAAATGAATGAGAGCCGTGAAGCGAAGCGAGACTGTATTCTCTTACAGGTATTCTAGACTGCCCTGCGTCGCCCAGGGGCTCTGGAAGGCTAACGTGCCTGCGATCCTAAGTCCGAGAGAGAGTACAGAGTCGTCACAGCCATAAGACAGCACGTAGCACTTTGAAATTGCAAGCATCTCCACACACACTGAATTAACTGAACCTTAACAAATGCTGTCCATCTCAGAGACGGGGAAACCTCTGTTTCAGAGAGCTCACACTTGGAAAAGCTGTTTCGGCTAACAAGCAGTAAGGGCTGAACTGAACCCTGCATCTAGTGCCCCTCTCACCCCACCATTCTATCAAACTCGTTCCCCCTAAAAGAGCTGTAAAAAGAAAAACCGAATGAAGTTGGTCTATCACGTTAAAATCTCTTTTCTTCTGCTGCTAACATTCTAAAAATAGGCGTCCCTATAAAAATCTAAGGAACATAACTGCCTTAAGTGATTAAATTAAAACGGTGACACAAGAGCATGATTTAAAGAGAAAAGCCTCCTTTTTCTTTAAATTCCAAAATGTTACCATACGCACGCTAGATCTTCCAGTATTTAACTCAGAACTTCCAGCAGCTGGAGTAAGCAACATCCTAACGAGGGATCAAATTCATCAGATAGGGAAGCGCCCGCACGGTTCACCCGGCAACGTGCGGAACGCGTCATCGGCACTAGCACTGAGCCACTGACAGACAGCCCGCTGCTCGCTCTTCACCCCCAAAGTCCCCGGGACTGAAACGATCCAACAGCAAACCATACATTATAGAAAGGAATTCCGAACGCTCTCCATAGCTGAAAATGTTTCCTAATGCTGACTGATTAACACACGGCGCCTGCCGCTCGTCCTTCCAGGAGCGGGATGAGCGGAACAACTGCGCTCGGCTTTTGACCACCAGAGCCGCCTCTCCCCTCCCACCGCCTCTCCCCTCCCACCGCCTCTCCCCT
>NW_026059364.1:0-10113 GCF_023721935.1 Panthera uncia
ACCGTGAGATCGTGACCCGAGCCGAAATCAAGAGTCAGAGGCTTATCTGACTGAGCCACCCAGGAGCCCCAGTAAAACTTTTTCTAAGCTCAGTAAGTAAATACAGAAAGCTGTTGCTATGACCTGGGGCATTCATCTTCTTAAAGAGTTGATAAATTTGACTATGTTAACATTAAAAACACTTGTATGACAGAAGATATCACACAAAGGAAGCTAAAAAACGAGCCACAGACAGGAAGAAGAGAGAACAGATAAACGATGATTATCAGAATAAAGAACTCCTAAACTCAATAAGAAAGAGACAACAACCCAACAAAAATGGGAAAAGGAAGATGCAATTTAGAGGATGCCCACGATAGCTGCTAAAACATGAAATAATAACCAATCTCATCAATCATTAAGAAACGCACTTGAACACCACGAGACACCATTTTACACTTTGGTCATTTTACACAAAAACATGAGGTCTGATTCCCTTCGGCAGAGACGAGAATGGGATCGAGCAACGTCCGTAACATTTCTAAAATAGAGATCTGAAGCAAACGTGGCAAAAGATTATGTTAACTGTGTATTGTAGACAGTTGTATCATTTTCTGTACACTTTCTTCTACTGCAAAATGTTTAAAAAAAAAAAATTAAATGCTTAGGGGCGCCTGGGTGGCTCAGTCGGTTCAGTGTCCGACCGTCGGCTTCAGCTCAGGTCACGCATGGTCCCAGGGTTGCGGGATCGAGCCGTGCGTCTTGCTCCATCCATGCTGATGGCGGAGCCTGCTTAAGACTCTCCCTCTTCCCCTCCCCTGCGTGTGTGCGCACGTCCCCTCTCCTTCTAAATAAAAACAAAACAAAAACTTAAATGCTTAATTGCGATAACAAAAGCGACATAGCTGGAATCCCAAAAGGTCCCCGAGACGAGCGGCCACTGTCATCAGACAGTAGGAATGCAATTAAAAGGTCAAACCTCTACTGTTCGAAGACCGTTCCAACTTTACGCACGCCAAGAGATTCAGTGTGATGAAAACACCAGTCTGGTCACTGAGTTACGTCTGATTCCGGAGGTGAGTTCCTCGAGGGCACGGATGTATCTTTTGAGTTTTAGAGGCATCATGCCTGCCACGTGGCAGGCGACCAATAAAGGTTTCCTGGACAAACCAGAGCACACGCGTCGAGTAGCGAACCTGAGTTCCAGCTAAAGGCACAAGTGACCCCAACAATGTGAAGTCCCTTCACTCCACAAAGACGGTGACAGACCACATAAACCCTAAGGTTCTCAACTCCAAACTGGACGATTTCTGGAACTGACAAATACTACACACACACACAAACACACACACACACGCACACAAGTTGCAAGCGACGTGTGTGGCATATTCAATCTTAAGCAAAGATTTTTTGTGGTGAAATAGACATTTCCCATCTCCGCCCTTTTCGAGTATACAGTGCGGTGGCTTGAAGCACATTCACGCCGCACAAGCATCAGCAAACTGGAGCGTATACCTGTTCCACACCAGCTCCTCCTTCCGCCCCGCCCCCCAGCCCCCAGGCTCTGGTCACCACCACTCGACTTTCACACTCTGGGACTCTGACTATCCCACGAACTTCCTATAAATGGAATTCGTGCAATCTTTGTCCTTTTGGTCTGGCTGATTTCAGTCAGCATAATGTTTTCCGGGTTCATTTGTGTTGTAGCAGGTGTCAGAATGTCCTTCCTTTTTCCTTTAACGTTTATTTTTGAGAGAGAGAGACAGAGAGAGACAGAGAGAGACAGAGTGTGAGCAGGGGAGGGGGCAGAGAGAGAGAGGGAGGCAGGCTCCAGGCTCCGAGCTGTCAGCGCAGAGCCTGATGCAGGGCTTGAACTCACGAACCATGAGATCATGACGTGAGCCGAAGTCGGACGCTTAACCGACTGAGCCCCCCAGGTGCCCCGAGAATTTCCTTCCTCTTTAAGGCTGACCCACACTCCACTGTGTGCATACGCCACATCGTGTTTACCGACTCATCCGTCCAGGGACGATCTGGGTTGTTTCTACCTTTTGGCTACGGTGAAAAATGCTGCTATAAATACGAGTGGACAAATATCTGTTCCAGTCCCTCTTTTCAATTCTTTTGGGTACACACGCAGAAGTGGGACAGCGGGGTCACAGGGTAAATCCATGCTTAATTTCTTGAGGCAATGCCACATTGTGTCCCATAGTGGCTGCACCATTTTAAGCATTTCTAACAGCAAGACACAGGGTTCCATTTGCTCCACGTCCTTGACAACACTTGTTACCTTCTGTTGGAAAAACAGCCATCCTAATGGATATTTTTATAGTCGAACTTACTTATTCTGTTTAAAATAAACAGAGTCAAAGACAAAACGCTACACGGTCTGGCAAGAAAACACCACAAAACCCAGTGCATTTTCAACAAATACCGTAGAACAATTCCAACATATGCCATCCTGTTACTCAGATGATTTTGTTTTGGAATTTTCTATAAATATTTATAATCAAAATATGAAACTGTAAATAATAAATATGAATACAAAAATGAGCCAGAACATTTGAGACATTAGGAGATGATAAAATATAGGGGCACCGTTACCACTTATGAGAAAAATAAACAAATGCAGATCTTTACATTTGCTAACACTCTGTAAGAAAAAGCAATTTATAAACTTCTCTATAAGGTAGGAAGAGGCCAGGGCTGACAAATACTTAAATTCTGTACTTTCACAGATAGTTCTTTGTCTTTAGAGCTTTACAAGACCAACAAAGGGCCAAGGACCAAAGGCTAACGCTGGATTCAAGGAGATGACCATGTGAGAAAAAGAATTCTTTTCATTAACAAAAATGAAAAAAATCTCCAAGTCTGAAGTACCCCCAGTCATTAGGCTAAAAAAGGCTGATAACGGCACCGAGGTGCAGCCGGGGTATCAGAGGCGCGGGGGCAGCCGGCTGTCTCTGTCAGTACGCCCATCTTGGGAAGAGATGACCGCCGTGACAGTAAGGCCCCGCTGACGTTCGTTCCTTCCCAGGGTCTGAGGCAAAGAGCTCCAGAAAAGCAGAGCAGGGCAGTCCTGGCAGGAAGGAAAGTCACTTCTACGGACATGCCCGACATCTGAGACAGCAGACAGGCAGGATCAAGTCATGCCTGTGAGTTAAGATGTGAGTATCTCTAGAAACTTCCATTTAAAAATGATCTCAGGGTGGTGAGTTTGAGCCCCATGTTGGGTACAGAGATTACGTAAAATTAATAAATAAATTAAACCTGAAACAAAAGAGAGAGAGAGAAACAAAACCTCCCTGTGAACGTCCCCTGGCCGAGCTCCCCACTTCTCGACGGGGTTAGGGTCACAGCGCCCCAGGAGCCCCCCCCGCCCCCCGAAGCCACCCTGCTCCTCTGCAGGGAGCCCCACACCACGTGTTCTTTCCAGACGCACACCCAGCACATCGCGACTGCGCGCTGCAACACTTCAAAGGGCTCCTAACACAAAGACCCAAGTCTGCGGGTCACCCACCGGCCTTGGCTGTCTCTCGGGACTCCATCTCACACCATCCCTTCCCCTCCTCTGTGCTCAAGCCAGGTCCACCAGACTCCACCCGCGCTCTGCTCCCCACGGGCAGGGCCTCGCTAGCAGCTGCCCCCGACCCGGACTCCAGGCCTCCTCTTCTCGCCCATCTCAGCTCCGCAGACATCTCAGCCGAGAAGCGTTCTTCTCTCGCCGCTGGGGCCCTCGGACGCATGAAACTTGACGGTCTGCTTTCCTTTTCATTCGTTTAGACCAGGGCCTGGCAAACATTTTCTGTGAAGGGCCAAAGAGTAAATATTTTAGGCCCTGTGGGCCACATGGCCTCTGAAACAGCCACTCCGCTCTGTCACCGTGTTGCAAAAGCCGCCGTGGATAATACGTAAATGAAGGAGCATGGCCGTGTCCCAACAAAACTTTATTTACAAAAGCAGGTGGCAGGCTAGATTTGGCGTGCGGGCCGCGCTCGCCAAGCCCTGATTTAGATGAGAACTATCTCGGAGCGCCTCCTACGTGCGGGCATCATGCTGGGGACACAGTGCTGAACCAGACAGACAAGCTCCTTCTCGCATGGAGCGTACATCTTGGTGTGCGTTACCCATCCGTGTGACAGTCTGTCTCTCCCTCTAGGCTGTAGATTCTGACGAGGCAAGGACGGCCCAGTTTTTTCCTCCCGTGTTCGGCAGAGCATCTGACACGATTACAATTAGCAGTGAAAAAGTTTACATTAACAAAAAGTTGTAACTGACATTAGAATCTACAACGATCGATCGCCTCTCGGCCTTTTGGCTAAGATCAAATGTAGACATCTACAACGGACACGTGGTTTCCTTCAAAGATGGGTCCTGGAGTGAAGAAGTCTGGGGCAACACCGTTCTACTTAAAACAAAGCAAACTGCTGGGCCGCGTATGCCCTCCCCCACCGCCCCGCCGCCTGTACGGTCTCCCCCCGGGTTCCCCTGGGTCCCAGACAAGCTGCGGGCTCTGGGGCACCTTGTGGCCTGGCACACCCCCCCGTCCCCATGTCGGTTTCAGCTGCAGCTGCTGACATTTCACGTCTGGCCTGCCATCACTGGGCACACTGCTCCTCCCTCCTCCTCCTTTCTTCTAGTTCAGGGGCTCTTCCGTTTCTTACTTCTTGGTCCTTCAACAACATCAGAATAAACTAGGTCTCCAAAAATTAATTCAGTGGCAGTACGTGGAGACCGAAAGTACATAAAAAGTACCTAAAAAGTAAACAGAAGGTATTCTTGTGTTTCCAAGGGCAGGTTCTAGGTATTTCTCTGAAAATTACGAATGCAGAAACAAATACATAAAAAAACTAAAGGGGTCTCTGGGTGGCTCAGTTGGTTGAGCATCCGACTCTTTTTTTTTTTAACTTTCTTGGAAAAAGCTTGTTTGTTTATTTTCAGGGGGGAGGTGGCGGTGGGAGAATCCCAAGCAGACTCCACACGGTCAGTGCAGAGCCTGATGTGGACGGACCTCGGTCTCATGAACTGCAAGATCATGACCTGCGCCAGAATCAAGAGTTGGACGCATAACCGACCGAGGCACCCAGGTGCCCTGAGTGCCTAACCTCCACGAAGAGCATGGAACCTGCTTGAGATTCTCTTTTTCTTTCTCTTTCTCTGTCTCTTTCTCCCTCCCTCCCTCCGCCCCTCTCCCAGCTTGCATGGTCTCTCACTTTCTCATTAAAAAAAAAAAAAAAAAAAAAAAAAAAAAGCCGGGACTAAGCATCACACCGAGCTATCGTTTTACTATCAGAAACAATTCTGAAGTAGCGAATCCTCTCATTTTACTTTCCATTCAAGGAAGTGGCATCAACAGACACAGACAGGGCTGCGTGGCCGGCTCAGTCGGTGGATCATGAGATTCTTCATCCTGGGGTTGTGAGTTCGAGCCCCACACTGGGCACAGAGATTACGAAATAAATAAAATAAAACTTAAAAAAATACACAGAGTTCAACTGCTATAAAGGGCATCATTGGGACAACTGGTGAAATTTAAATGTATTAAATTCAGGTATACTAGCTAATGGGATTATGCCAAAGCTAAAGGTCCTAAATTTATCATTACACTGTGGCTGTATAAGAGAACATCTCTGTACACAGGAGCCACTGAAGGGCCATGATACCTGCAGTTTACTTCCGAATGCTGCTCCAACAAAACAAATAAATGAGCACACGTGGGAAGTGAGACCCACGCAGGATGGCCAACGGAAAGCCCAACGTTAACCCACAGAGCAAAGGTTAGTAACTATATCAAAAATAAACAAGAGTTCTCATTTGCTGCACATCGGCAAGTTGGGAACACGCAGCCTCTCGTCAAAGACTCGTGAGTCTCAGAATGCCAGCCACTCTGCCAGGAGAGGGCCGGGAGTCTGTTCGGCACCAAAGGGGGTGCCCTGAGCCCTGTTTCCCGAGGCAGCAGCACTGCTGAGACGGCCCTGTTTGGGGCCGTCAGGTCTATGGAAACCTCACTGAGCCCACACGAGCTGACCTGGCTCAAAACCCGGAGTGCAAGAAGGAATGACCGCGGCCCTGAGACGGCCCCTTCCGGCTGGTGAGACCCCACCCCGCCCACACCCACCACACGTGTGAGACCTGGGACCCAGGCCTGGATCGTCGGTAGAGGACACACGCGTCAGGCTGTAGAGCAAATATTAGAACTAGAACACTGGGATTTCTTCCTTACCTTCTATGCTAAAAAATAAAACCAAATGCTAATTTTTCTCCATCCTCCACTTTGGTGGCCGTAGCTGAGGCCAAGACGGTAACGATAATCTAACCCGAGGGCCTTGCCGTGGGAGATGGGGACAGGGAGTGATATTTAGCTGGCAGAGTTAACAGGACCTACAGAAAGACTGGACACGTGGGGAGCGGGACAGGAGGACTCAAGAGTGAAGCCCAGATCTGGGGTTTGGGCGCTGAGCTCGGGAGCACTGGAGTAAGAGCAGTTCTGAGAAGGGGGAGGAGGAAGGGAGATGACGGTGCAGACTCAGCAGGGAGTCTGGGGTGCTCGCGAGACATGCAGGCAGATCCGCCCCAAAGTCCGGGGAGAAATCAGCCAGGAGCTCAGATGTGCGTGGTTCAGCTCATCAGCACAGGGCGTGTCCTTGTCCCCTCTGTCTCCGCGTGGACGGGGGCAACGCTGCCGGTGCTTTATCTAGCTCTTTAAAAGGCCACCAGTGCCACTCCTGTCTCCTCTCCGTGCCCGTCAGCCTCCCCAACAGCCCAGCCGAGGGGGAGGCGCATCTAACAGGCGCCGTCCCTGAGCAGTGTCCTCTTCCTCAACAGCAAGAACACGTCCGCAGGCGGCACACGCCAGGAGACAAGTGCTCGCGACTCAGAGGTGAGCTGAACGTTCCAGAACTAGGCATGAACAGCGGGAAGGGGCAGAAAAGAGTGAGAAGGCCGGGGGAGAAGAGCACGAGGAAGGGAGAGATGAAAGCAGATGAAGAAATGTCTCAGAAGCGACTTTGAAGAGTGTTCCAGAGAACGGCGCACGCCCTGCACTCCCGCACGGAGAGGACAAAGGAGAGGGCCTGCTCGGTCCCCAGCGCTGCCCGAAAAGCCTGCATCCACTCGCAGCGAGGGCCTTTGTCCCCAACACTGCAAAGACCGGCGGTCTTTACACACGCAGCTCTTTGGAGGGGCCGAAAAGGAGGCTGACAAGTTAACGTGCTGCTCGTTATCAACGGTGTTATCACTTACTACGTAGGCTGCTACAAATAGTTTCTATTTAAATGTCTTTAGTTGTAATGAAAACGGTGGATAAGGAACAAAATGAAAGGGACAATTATTATGATGTTTTTCATTGTAATTAAACTTTCAGATCTCCAAACTAATATAAGTATTTATCTAAGAAGAGTACTTTTGTGGGCACGATTTACATTAAACACATAAAAACCAAGAAGTTAAGGATGAGTAGTAACAATCCCTCTATGCTGTAGGGCTACGCTTCTGATTTTTTGGCCCTATTCCTTGATGCTCCCAGTTCTGGTACATTCCCAGTGCCCCAGGAGTGTTCTTATTTTTTAAGAGATTAAAAAAAAATTTTTTTTTTGATGTTTATTTATTTATGAGAGAGCGAGCATGAGCAGGGGAGGGGCAGAGACAGGGAGACACAGAATTTGAAGCAGGCTCCAGGCTCTGAGCTGTCAGCACAGGCCCAACACGGGGCTTGAACTCACGGACCACGAGATCATGACCTGAGCCGAAGTCTGAAGGTTAACAGACTGAGCCACCCAGGCGCCCCTAAAAGATTTTTTTTAACGTTTATTTGTTTCTGAGAGAGACAGAAAGACACGGTGTGAGCAGGGGAGGAGCAGAGAGGGAGGGAGACGCAGAATCCGAAGCAGGCTCCAGGCTGCCAGTGGTCAGCACAGAGCCCGACGTGGGGCTCGAACCCACGGACCGCGAGATCGTGACCCGAGCACGTCTCTCTGTATAGGGCAGGGCCCCATATCACACCTGTCCGCATGCAACCCCCATCACAGTGTCCTCAACCACGGCTCCCTTAGACAGACACGTCTAGCTGAGCACCCCTGCTTCCCAGGCCCACCTGATGGGCTTACAGGGACTCCGCAGGTGAACGGACCCAGTGTCTTCAAGAAGAGGACCTTGTGCCGTGACAGAGGCAGGCACAGGACACACAGGCTCCATTCCTTGGGCTACTTTCCCCTTATTTTCCTTATTCCACTTGTATCTTGTTTCCTCATCTTTTCCCCCTGCTCAAGAAGTTTCACGATGAGAATCATGTCCTATCGCTTCAATGTTAAAAAAACACCCATAGTTCGAACATAAAAACGTGTTCAGAAGCCCGAAAGGTCTCAAAAACTAAAAAGCAAAAAGTTATGACTTTAACGCCACGCTTACGGTTTTCAACTAAAGACCTGTTTTGAAAACACCACTCACCGCAGCCTTCTTAGCGCAGCGCTAAAGACAGCGCAAGCGCGCAGACACGAGCAGGAGAGCTGACGTCGCCAACACACGAGGTGTGACGCCCCGAGCCACTTTGGAAAATCAGGCCAGACTCACTCGCCGCTGTCCCTCCCCCACGCGGATGCCTCTGAAATCTGTGGGCCTCTGAGGAGCACAGTTTGAGCAGCTCTGTCCCCGGGATCCCTGTGTGTCCCCTCCCTGTCTTCCTGCCGTCACCACGGCCACCGTCTTTATCACTGGCCTGCCACCTCCAGCACTGCTGCCACGCACCCTTTTCCTCTTTCAGTTTTTTAGAGAGGGAGAAAGTGTGTGCACAAGCGGGGGGTGGGGTTACAGGAGGAGGGAGAGAGAGAATCTTAAGCTGGTTCCATGCTCAGCACGGAGCCCTACATGCGGCCCCATCCCACAACCCTGGGATCAGGACCTGAGCCGAAATCAAGAGTCCACCGCTCAACCGACTGAGCCACCCAGGTGCCCCCACGACATATTCTGATAACTTATTCCAAAAATGAAAATGTAAAAAGGCCGTCATTCTCTTCACGTTGAAGGCACACCATTCTTCCTAAGAAAACTTTCTGACTTCAACAATATTTGAATAACATGCTTCTCATAAACCAAAGTTCACAGAGAGAATTATGCTTAGAGGAATTCGTGAAGTGACTGACTTCCTAGGAGCGGGATTCTGAAATGAATGAGAGCCGTGAAGCGAAGCGAGACTGTATTCTCTTACAGGTATTCTAGACTGCCCTGCGTCGCCCAGGGGCTCTGGAAGGCTAACGTGCCTGCGATCCTAAGTCCGAGAGAGAGTACAGAGTCGTCACAGCCATAAGACAGCACGTAGCACTTTGAAATTGCAAGCATCTCCACACACACTGAATTAACTGAACCTTAACAAATGCTGTCCATCTCAGAGACGGGGAAACCTCTGTTTCAGAGAGCTCACACTTGGAAAAGCTGTTTCGGCTAACAAGCAGTAAGGGCTGAACTGAACCCTGCATCTAGTGCCCCTCTCACCCCACCATTCTATCAAACTCGTTCCCCCTAAAAGAGCTGTAAAAAGAAAAACCGAATGAAGTTGGTCTATCACGTTAAAATCTCTTTTCTTCTGCTGCTAACATTCTAAAAATAGGCGTCCCTATAAAAATCTAAGGAACATAACTGCCTTAAGTGATTAAATTAAAACGGTGACACAAGAGCATGATTTAAAGAGAAAAGCCTCCTTTTTCTTTAAATTCCAAAATGTTACCATACGCACGCTAGATCTTCCAGTATTTAACTCAGAACTTCCAGCAGCTGGAGTAAGCAACATCCTAACGAGGGATCAAATTCATCAGATAGGGAAGCGCCCGCACGGTTCACCCGGCAACGTGCGGAACGCGTCATCGGCACTAGCACTGAGCCACTGACAGACAGCCCGCTGCTCGCTCTTCACCCCCAAAGTCCCCGGGACTGAAACGATCCAACAGCAAACCATACATTATAGAAAGGAATTCCGAACGCTCTCCATAGCTGAAAATGTTTCCTAATGCTGACTGATTAACACACGGCGCCTGCCGCTCGTCCTTCCAGGAGCGGGATGAGCGGAACAACTGCGCTCGGCTTTTGACCACCAGAGCCGCCTCTCCCCTCCCACCGCCTCTCCCCTCCCACCGCCTCTCCCCT
>NW_026059365.1:0-10104 GCF_023721935.1 Panthera uncia
GCGATGGGAAATAGGAAAAGGAGGTGGCGTTAGCAGCCAGGCAAGAAATTGAAGGTGAGCCTGGCGGAGTGAGGGTACCGGATGCCAGAAAGCGATTGTGGGTAGACAAGGGGTGTATGGGCAGCAGGCTGGGGTATCCAGGGCGGGAGGACAGTGAGTGCGTGCGGATCAAGGCGGTGAAGGAATAGACAGGCGCTTTGCAGGGCGCTGAGAGTGGGCGCCAGGGACGGGTGGTGGAGGCAGTGGGCTCTGAACAAGGAGGTAGCCCGCCCCCTCCTGCAGAGTTCCTAACCCTGGCCAGCACCACTGCCGCTGCCGCCCTTTCCCGCAGTCTAAAGGAACCTAGGAGGGAGAGCACTTGCAGGCACACAGCCAGGATTTCCAGCACTGCTGCCAGGCTCATGGGGGAAAATTTAGGTTCTGACGCAGGGTACAGAGACACGTCGCTGTTGGGAGAACTTCACCTTATGGCATACTGAATGTTTCTCTCTTCTCTTCTCTCCTCCCCCTGCAGGCATGAAGACCCCCCACGCACAGGAGGCCGAAGGGCAACAAACCAGGGCAGCTTCGGGACGGGCTACTGGGTCCACAAACATGACGAAGAAAAAAACCTCCCAAAAGAAGCAGCGAGGCAGACCTTCGTCCCAGTCCCGCAGGAACATCGTGGGCTGCAGAATTTCACATGGATGGAAGGAAGGTGATGAGCCCATCACCCAGTGGAAAGGAACCGTTCTGGATCAGGTGCCTATAAATCCCTCTCTTTATCTGGTGAAATATGATGGAATTGACTGTGTCTATGGACTGGAACTTCACAGAGATGAAAGAGTTTTGTCTCTTAAAATTCTTTCCGATAGGGTGGCATCATCTCAAGTCGGTGATGCCAACCTTGCAAACACCATAATTGGTAAAGCTGTGGAACATATGTTTGAGGGTGAGCATGGTTCTAAGGATGAATGGAGGGGAATGGTCTTAGCCCAAGCACCTATCATGAAAGCCTGGTTTTATATTACCTATGAGAAAGATCCTGTCTTGTACATGTACCAGCTTCTAGATGATTATAAAGAAGGAGACCTCCGTATCATGCCAGAGTCCAGTGAGTCTCCTCCAGCAGAGAGGGAGACAGGAGGAGTTGTAGATGGCCTGATAGGTAAGCATGTGGAATATACCAAAGAAGATGGCTCCAAACGGATTGGCATGGTCATTCACCAAGTGGAAGCCAAACCCTCTGTGTATTTCATCAAGTTTGATGATGATTTCCATATCTATGTCTATGATTTGGTGAAAAAGTCCTAACTGTTAGGGTAAACTTTGCCACATTTGTGAGAACAAATGTATACTTTGTAGACGTGCAAAACAATGTTGCTTTTCAGTGTATTGAAAGCTTAAGGGTCCCTGTTAATTCAACATCTTTGCCAGCATAACTGTTGTTTTTTTTTTTTTTTTTTGAAAAATACAAATTTATGTGGACATGACATGCTGTGTGTAAGGACTTTGTCATGTTGAAAAGATTGGGTGTGTTTGGTGGATGGGGCATGAAAGGAAGGGACAGCTGTAAATGCAAGCTGTGAATAAAGTTCAGCTAGTATCACAATCAGTCATCTAAAAATGGAATAGGACTTAGCTGGTCTGGTCTAGAGAGGGGGGAGGAGAAGGAACTAGAGATGGGCTGTAGAGGGAGGGAGAAGGGGAGGTGACTGCTTAGGAAGAGGCTCCCTGGAGGAGGGATGGCCTAAGAGAGAGAGGCACCCAACTAGGAGGGGGTAGAGAATAACAGAGAGAGAGTGAGATCTTGGGGCTTAGAGGAAAACAAACAGAATGCCTTGAGTAGAGAGGGGCTCAAAGTAGCTTAGAAGAGGTCCAGAGCAAGGGGCAGGGGGAGAGAAAGTTGGCAGGAATCTGGAGGATACTCAAAGGGAGGGTCTGCACATGAGTAAGGAGTCAGAAGGGGAGGAACACTGAGGAAGGAAGAATTCCAAGCAGAAAGATTGACAGAGGAAGTGAGAATGCAGAAAAGGAGGTGTGGGGAGTGGGGCCCAGGAGACATGGGAAAGCCCAGGAAAAAGTTGGACTTCTGGCAGTATCCACATTGCCTTCCCCTGGCTCTGTGCAGAAAAGATGTAACAGCTGTCAAAGAAGCCAAATGGGTTGGAAGTTCCCTAGAATGGCATTTTGACAGGGATGACTTGAGTTAAGTAGGAGCCAACTTTATACCTAAAAGGCTTTTCTTATTTCAGGGAGCTCATGCCACACCTGCCGAGCAGAACCCAAACCCTCGGCTTAAACACACTGACCTGACACCCCATGAGCTGGGGGCTGTAAGCAGTCTCCTCACTTTTCCCAGAGGACCAGGTGCAGTAATCTTGGACCCGGAGGTCTTGGTTCATTTCCCTTACACTGGATAAACAATTCTTGTGGGGCGTAGGTAAGCGGGGCGCTCAGGACTTAAGAGATGTGCCTCCTTGCGTTTGGAAAGTATTTTATCCAAAAAAAATTAGAACCTTACTGAAGTCAGGTACAGGAGTCCCCTCACTGTTCTTTCTCCTACTGGACTGTGCCTTGCCTCCCTAGAGAGGAGGGGCATCAGAGGATTGAGCCTAATGTTTATCTCAGGACATGGGGAGTACTTGACAATCCATGCCTAGCTCAGCAGCTGCCTGAAACCACAGGTGGTTCCACCCAGTGCTTCACTGAATGGAGGTCTGCTGCCTCTAGAGTCCCTATTCAGGCTATACCGTGACAAAGCTGGTGGCTACTGACCCTTCACAGGTACCTCCTGACCAGCCTTGCCCACCTCAAGCACACAGGGAAGCTGTGATGGAAGTTTGTGCAGCTCTGTTTCCAGGTGAGATGGATGGCATGGGCAGTCGGGCTGGGAGTTGTGACTTTGTATAACTAACTCTTTCAACTGTATAATGCCACATAGAGGGGCGGTGGTTGGTGGGGAGAGGGTGCAGTGACCCCAATAAAGTCCCTCAGGGGTATGGCGATCTAGCACATGGGTCTGTGTCCTTCTCTTTTTCTCCCCCTTGTCTTTCTCCAGTCATGTTGTGGAAGGTTCCTTCAAAACCTTCTCTCTGATTTCCCCACCCTACACTTCACTAAGATATGCCCCTGCCCTCAAAGAAAGAGTTAAGGTGAGCTCACTGCTCAGTCTTCCCTAACTCCATACATTTGGGGGGGGGGGGGGGGGGGGGGGGGGGAAGGGCCAGGTGGTGGCAGGGAGCTTCTAGAATTTGAAAAAAAAGTGGTAATTCTAGTTCACTCTCTACACCCAACATGACCTGAAACTGTTTGCCTGAAGAATCACACAAGGCAAGCCCACCTTGCAGGGACTGGTTTTCTTTCATCACACAATTTAGTCTAGCAAACACCTGCAGGCCACCCACAGGCCAATTTCAGTCAGCTGTCATGTTTTCTTCGATCCTGGTGTTTTCCATTTTTAAATTAGTTACTTAGACATTTGGGAGATTTCACATTACAAAAATCCATATTTCTGGCCCACCTCAAAACAAAATAAAACAAAACAAAAAACAAAACAATAAACTGAGAATTAACATTCCACATTCCAACAAGGATACAAGCATCTGGGTCTGAGGAAGGGCTTTGCCCATTTTAGACTCTGAATGCTCTCTCAAACTAGCCATACCCCCAGCTGGCCTGATTCACTCACTGGAATAAAATTTCCAGTTGTCCCCTGAAGGCATTTGCATTTGTAGCTTTGGGGCTAGACCCAGAGGAAACTGCCTAGCCCCACTTTTGGCGTAAGCTCACCCCATTTGCTTTTTTTTATTACATCTTTTAATGTTTATTTATTTTTGGGAGACAGAGAGACAGAGTGCAAGCAGGGGAGGGGGAGAGAGAGAGACACACACATAATCTGAAGTAGGCTCCAGGCTCTGATCTGTCAGCACAGAGCCCAACACGGGGCTTGAACCCACAAAGTGCAGGATCATGACCTGGGCTGAAGTCGGACACTTAGCCAACTCAGCCACCCAGGCACCCCCCAGTTGTTTTTAATTCATTTGCTTTATCTTCATCCCACCAATACTTTAGGTAGGCTCTGTGCCAGGCAGTCTTCAGGCTCAGGTACTGGTGATATGGTAATGAACAAAATAAATGAAACAACCTTACCCTGGTGGAGCTTTCATTTTAGTGCGGGAGACAGACAGTAGCCAAGGTACAATAAGTGAAATGTAAAGTATTGTCAAAGTGGTAAGTGTGAAGAAAGGAAAAATAAAGCAAGGAATGGGGAATTGGAATTCCAGGTGTGAGGCTGAAATTGGATAGATAGAGTCCAGGGAGGGGCTCACTGAGAACATGACTTTTGAGTAAGGACCTGAGAGAAAGGACCAGTCCTGTGGCTGTCTGGGGAAGGAGCATTCCAGGTAAGAGGGACAGCAGGGCAGGAGTAAGCCTCACATACTCAGGGAACACCGAGGATACCAGCATGGCTGGAGCTGAGAGAGTAAGGTAGAGAATATCAGGAAAGTGAGTTGAGAGAAATGATGGGGATCTGGCAGAAGCTGATAGCTTAGAGCCTTGGAAGTCCTAGAATGGAATTTGGTTTTTACACTGAAATTGATACGGATTCATTGAGTATTTTCAGCATAGGCAGGGCATGATTCCCTCATATTCTAATAGGAACACTTGCAACTTTGGAGAGTGTCTCTGTTGGGTACGTGGATCGAAAAAGGGAATTTATTCAGGACTATTCCCATATTCCAGTAACAGGTAATGGTGGGTTAAATTTATCTGACAGCAGTGGTATGATAAAATTGGTTTGAATTCTAGGTACATTTTGAAGCATAGCTCTCATGATTTTCCCTTAGAGAAGATATCTTGTGGAAGGAAATGTAGGAGGGGTAAATGACAACAGTAAATTCCAGACTTTCTGATATCTTTGAGCCAAATAACATCTCAAACAAGGACAACAACAACAATGACAACAAAGGAAGCATTTGGGCTCTTACTGCCTAGGGTTGGTTGTATGATCCTGATGTAGTGAAGTCATGGAGAATGAGAAACTAACCACAAAAACTTATGTAAATTTTTATTCTCAGCTTTACCCCCTTGGAATGTTTTCTAGTTCTTCTATTGGAGCTAAGTGAAAACTAAATGATGCTATCATGGTAATGGGCAGCAGGTACCCAGATTTTGTCATGGATTTAAAACAGTACAGAATTTAACATAATTGGGTGTAAAAGGAGGCAGGATTTTGACAAGTCTTGTGCTGTGTCTGGGTAAAGGACAGATACCTATGCTCACATAGAATGATTCAAAATCCATTGTGCATGTCATATTCCATTCCCCATTTCCCAAGCCCAAGTGTTCTTTCTGAGTATAAGTTTAAAATGGAAGTGGGTATAGTATAATGAGTTATTAGTGATGAGATCACACAATCAGTCTTGGATTTTGCATGCATTACTACTAAAGGGATATGGTCAGAATTTCCCAAATCTTTTCCCCATGTCCTTCCTGGAAACAATTGCAAAGTAACACTTTGGAATACCAAAAGTTCTTTTCCGTCTTAGAGATGACAATACATTTCCTAATAACTCATTTCCTGTATTTATTTTTTTAATTTAAATTCAAGTGTATTTATATTAGAGAAGTAATGCTATGTCCTGGCATACTCCTGATGATTATTCCTTCCCTTCCAGATTAAAATTGTGCCACAGCTCAAAATAATGTTTTGGTTGAGGTTTTAGAATACTGATAAATAAAATCCTTTTTCTTTTTGCAAATTTGTAACCATTTGAGAGACAAGCACAATAATTACACAAATTGACCTCAAAATATCTCTTTTATAATTGATAAAAGCTGGATTGGTGGACATGCTTAGCTATGAGGCCACAAGGATTACCTCATACTTCACCTACTCATGGGCAAAGCTGGATAACTCCAAGTCTCCCTGATAGAAACAGGTGCCCCTAGCCTGCAAACCTTATTGTATGTTTGAGAATAAATGTTATTGCATCTTCTATAATATTTTTAAAGTTTACTTATTTATTTAGAGAGCACATGAGCAGGGAATGGGTAGAAAGAGAGAGGGAGAGAATCCCTAGCAGGCTCCATGCTGTCAGTGCACAGCCCAACATGGGGCTCAATCTCAGGAACCATAAGATCATGACCTGAACCAAAATCAAACGTGGAATGCTCAACTGACTGAGCCACCCATCCCTGGATTTCATCTTCTGCCTAAAAGAGATAAATCCAAGAGACAACTCAATTCTCACCTGTCCAACTCTTAGCAATCTCACCAATTAAAGAAGTCATTGGGAGATATGAAGCCAGGGAAATGAGGGTCTTATTTGACAACTATTATACATAATCATTGATAGAAGAATCAAAATGAAATATCTCTTTTTTAAATAAAAAATGCTTATTGAAGTACATTATTGACACATTGTATTAATTTCAGGTATACAACATAATAATTTGATATTTGTATATATTATGAAATGATTACCATAGTTACAAATTTTTTTTTGTTGTGATGAGAACTTTTAAGATCTCCTCTTTTAGCAGCTTTTAAATATGCAATGTAGTACATTAACTATAGTCACCATGGTGCATATTACATCCCCATGACTTATTTATTTTATAACTGGAAGTTTGTACATTTCACCCATTTTGCCCATAATTTCTTTACTTTGTGCAGTTAATATGTTGTAGAACATACTGAACATAATTTTCAATGGGTTATGGTTTAGGGGATTAATATTTTCTGTGTGACTTTAATGTCCTTTTAAAGATCAATTTGAGAGGCTTCTGAGGTAAACTGTGAATTGCCTAACTAATTAAAGAACTAACAGCAGATATTGAAGGAGGGCCCTCACAAAGTATGGGTATGACTTCTCTGACTCCACTATAATCATCTTGTCTCCATCACGAAGGGAGAGAACTGCACCACTGGTTGTCCACAGGAGTGCCTAATTAACCCATTGGCTTAAAAGAGACTAAAATGTGGATAGGGGAATACTCTTATCATTAAAATCACTTTAAAATGTTAGCTAAAATATGACAGATCACCTTTTCAATGTATAACTGAGCTTTAAAGATTGTGAGGAAAATACCCAGGGTCCAACAATGAACAGAGAACTGAAAAAAGCAGTAAACACATGACCTGATACTTTGACAGCATGGAGGGAAAAGGGCATTGTCTCAGTAATTAAAAATTATAGAAAAGAAGTTCTTACCCCTGATTAAATTGTGTATGGGGAGCTAAGGTCTCCTTGTCTTTCTTTCAGTTCTTCATATAATAGCCAGTGATCTTTTAAAAATATAAATGAGATTATATCACTGTCCTCCTTAAAACTCTCCAAAGGCTTCCTATTACAGTTGACATCCAATCCAATCTTCTTGTTTTACCCTGTAATCCCTAGATAATGCATTCTCAACTAGGATAATATTGCCCCCAACGGGGAAGAAATTGATCCCTGGTGTGGTGGGAGGTGAAAAAAAAAATCTTACCTGTTACAAAGGTTTGTGATCCTCCAAAGCTCAACTGTATGACAAAATCTTATTTTTAGAATTACTCTCATTGAGTTTTCTTGGATATTCCATGAGCAACACTGATATTGAGTTAATGGAAAATATACAAAATGTATACAAGATCAGTGTTAAAAAAAAACATAGCAAATAGGTGGCTCTGATTGGAACACTTTCAATCCATTGCTTATTCCTGAAGTCATATCATGAGAAGTGGCCTATGTGTGCCTATTGGCTGTCCTTGAGTATCTTTACATTTTGTCCTCCATGCCTTTGTGTGTATTTTGTGCTTTGTGAATTAAAACAACATATATTTAATTCTACAGTAGTTATCCAACTCATTATTTATGCCAAATGATGCAAAGGAAAAAAATGTCAGTGACATATTAATAAATAGCAGCTAGTTAAAACATCAAGTTAAAGTTAAAAGTTGAGTTTACTAAAAATAACCGTTAAAAATTATTTTTTCAATTGTTTTGCTTTTGTTGGAAAAAGTTTTCAAATTATTTTGGAAGCAGGATATACTGATATGTACATAAATTTCTATTTTGCATTTGTAAATTGTATACATTATCATTTACATAGGTAAATAAATTTCATTAAAAGTCGCTCAACAAATACAGTTAAGTTAGATGTTAGTAATTTCCTAATTTTTAATTTAACTTCTATCTTCAAACTTTAGTTATTCTTAACCTTACATCAAGCTTGCTATTACACATACATTCATTAAGCAAATACTTTGCAATTTAAGATAACCTTGAATTTCAAGTAATAGTAAGCACAGACTCAAATTGCTTTAACTACAAAAAAAGTTTTCTATCTCATAACTTCAAGCCCAAAGTAGGACTCCAGAAATGGGTATGATTAGCGGCTAAATGAAATGATCAAAGGGCCCTGGGTATTCCCATTCCCCCTTTGCTATCTTCATAATGCTAGTTTTGCTCACAGGCTGGTTACAGAGATTCCAAGGGTTATATATGACATAGCATCCTAATTTGCATAAGCACTAAATGTGAAACTCTTTTCTCATGCTTAGTGACAATATGTTAATGTTCTCTCATACTTTGATTGTTCAGTCAAGATTTTTATCCATTTTATTTTCCCTTTTAGGAATTATTTTATTGTTTTCAGCTTATTCTGTTAATATTCAGCACATCACCTGATTCAGTAACTGTTCACTTGATTAACTATTAACCATTCATATTCTTTACTGCTCTTTGGATTGTTCATTTGCATTTTCTTATGTTTTACTTTGCTTCATTTAAGATGTAAAATGAAATATTGATATGGGAATAAATTTACTGTAAATTTCCCCAAATATTTAAACAATTATTCCAGCATCCCTTTTAGAATACCCGTTCTTTCCTAACTGAATTGTAAAATGATCAATTTGCCTAATTATTGTTTTCTAAAGTTATGTTTTCCAAAGCTCTCCTTTCTGATTAGTAGATCATGTTACTAGTTATGGTGGAAACATTAGACTAAATGTACAGTAATGAGAGAAAAGTTAACTTGTAGTTACTGTAAAACTGAGTTTTATGGAATGATGACCAGACATATAATAAGGGCTCAATAAATCTTTGTCGAATGTACAGGAGAAATAATGGTTTCAAAAAAATCTAATGTCTTGAGAGAATGTTTACGCCTTATGGAAAAGAGCAGGACGTGAAATTGCATATATGAAATTATCCCAGTTCTGTAAGAGCATAGAAAAATGACAAAAAAAAAAATGACTATTAAGATTTTTCTGTGAGCCCTGGTGAATGGGAGCTGGAATGAACTGCATTTGATTATTTTCTTCATATCAATTTTCTGAAATGTACACAGTGTTAAAATCGTGCAAAAAATTGCAATACAGTAACAGAAAAAAAGAAATAAATGAAAGAAAAAAGGGAGAAAACTTTCTAAGAAGTAAAGTCCAGGAAAGAGCAGTCAGAAAAAAAATTACACAGAGATTGTGTCAAGATGGAAGACTGAGCACTATCACACTTCTCTCTTCCCATCACAAATCCTTGTAAATTATAAAAAAGGCATATTTTGTATAAAGATTAACTACAATAAGGGCTCTAGGATTAAGAAAAGACTAATTCCTGGAAGAAGATACCAGATGGGGCAGGTCAGAGGAGGCAGGGGCACTGAGAGGGTGAAACTGGAGGTAAGAACAAAACTAAAGAGTCCAGATCTGGGGAGGAAGAAAGAGAAGGGGCAATGGGGGAAGGGCAGAAAGTTGAGGACTCCCCTACTCCTTCTTTTGGAAAGGGGTAGGAACTTGAGACCCAGAGCAACTTCCAGGCACAAGGTGGTGGGCTTAAGAGTTGGGGGAAGGGGGTGGGCAAGCAGTGTTTGGCAGGAAGGGGAGGCCTCTCTCCTGGCAGGAAGCTGCGCTACGGAAAGAGGGAGGAGACTGCGGCGGCGGCAGCGGCTGGTGGGAGCCCGATGTGGCAGAGGGGCAGCCGCCGCCGACCGGGAGGCGGAGGGCCCGCGAAGCTCAGAGCTGGGGATACCGCCGCCATCCTCTTCGCCTACCCCGCGGCCCTCCTAGACGCGCTCCCCGCCTACAGATCCACCCCTCCCAGCCCGTGCAAGCACCCGGCTCGTCGCCTGCTGATCCTC
>NW_026059366.1:0-10099 GCF_023721935.1 Panthera uncia
AAGCTGGTGCAGCCACTCTGGAAGACAGTATGGAGGTTCCTCAAAAAATTAAAAATAGAACTACCCTACAACCCAGCAACTGCACTACTAAGTATTTATCCATGGGATACAGGTGTGCTGTTTCGAAGGGACACATGCACCCCCATGTTTACAGCAGCACTATCAACGATAGCCAAAGTAAGGAAAGAGCCCAAATGTCCATCAATGGATGAATGGATAAAGATGTGGTGTATATATACAATGGAGTATCACTCAGCAATCAAAATAATGAAATCTTGCCATTTGCAACTATATGGATGGAACTGGAGGGTATTATGCTAAGTGAAATTAGTCAGAGAAAGACAAAAATCATATGACTTCACTCATATGAGGACTTTAAGAAAAAAAATAGATTAAAATAAGGGAAGGGAAACAAAAATAATATAAAAACAGGGAGGGGGACAAAACAGAAGAGACTGATAAATATGGAGAACAAACAGGGTTACTGGAGGGGTTGTAGGAGGGGGGAAGAGCTAAATGGGTGAGGGGCAATAAGGAATCTACTCCTGAAATCATTGTTGCACTAGATGCTAACCAATTTGGATGTAAATTTAAAAAAATAAATAAAATTTAAAAAAAAAGAGGTTGTCATAGAGACAAAGACAAACCCTGACTCTTCCCCCACACACTCTGTAGTGGAAATTGGAGTCCTTCCCTCTTACAAATGGCTCTGCTGGTTGTTTCTGAGTTCACAATTAATTTTAACTGTTACAATGTCAGGGTATTCTGTATCCAAGTACATTTGCTCACAAGGATGTCAATGTAGGTCTCAACATCAATAAATGCTGTCTTCCAGGAACTGTTATAAGTGCTTTTATTTTTTATGTTCACAACAGTCCTACGGAGTAAGTACTATTACTATATCCATTTTGCAGAGAAGGAAGTAGAAATACAGAGCTAAGTGGTAAAGCCCAAGTTGGACTGCAGAGCCCAAACCTTCAGCCAACATACCACGTGCTTCCTGGGTCTGCCACAACCTCCAGCTCCTCTTGCATGAAACTTGCATGAATAGGGGCGCCTGCGTGGCTCAGGTGGTTAAGCGTCTGACTTTAGGCCAGGTTATGATCTCACAGTTTGTGAGTTTAAGCCCTGCATCAGGTTCTGTGCTGCCAGCTCTGAGCCTGGAGCCTTCTGTGCCTCCCTCTCTCTGCCCCTCTGCCATTCATGCTCGCTCGCTCTCTCTCTCTCTCTCTCTCTCTCTCTTTCTCTCTCTGTCAAAAATAAATAAACGTTAAAAAAAAAACTTGCATGCGTAGTTATTGAACCAAAAATGACCAGATCAAAACTGCTAAAACCAAAAAACGTTATTTCTAGTTACTCAAAAGAAACTACTTAATGATAAGGGTCATTCATCTAAGGTACACATCCTTTAATACCATGACCCTGGCCTATCTAGTCTGGAGAATTTTAAAGATCTGATGCTTTAAAATAACAGCCTGGTGGAGTCCTAGAATCTGGTCTGAAACACAGGACTTGTATCCACATGTCCTTTGCTCATTCTTAAGGGTACCCCAACTTCCATTCTTCGTGTCTCAGAGCATGGGACAAGGAACCACATGTGTTCTTATAGCCTGTTAGATCCAATATCTGAAATACCCAAATTCCTAGAATACTGGACAAATTTCAAAGGAAAGACATCACCCTAGGGCAATTTAGGGAAGTAGTAAAGGCTGCTTTACAGTTTTTGAGGTGATAAAAAGGACTCTACCTATATCTTCTTCCCTTAGCACTAGATAGCCACTGACTTATTAGGATGGACAATGAATTTCAAAACCATTAAAGCACTAATGGTTGGTCACACTGAACAGAACAATAAAATCTCCTACTTCTCTAGCAAATACTGTTAAAATGAAATAAGAAGCCCTGCTAAAGGAAATTAAAGTAATGTCTACCTTGAGTGAACTTAGGCATTGGAGATGCTGGGGCCACCTATGTTGTTCTTTGTCTCCTCCTTGTGGCCACTCAGAAACATTACAACTCCTTGCTATCAACAGTATTGTTCCCATAGTGGCAAACTCGGACCGTGCCTTCATTTTAGTTTACGAGTTTATCCACATGACTCTTCCCATAAAATTGCTAGTCAAATGCTCTTCACTTCTTTTTTTTTTTTAATTTTTTTTAACATTTATTCATCTTTGAGAGACAGAGACAGAGCATGAGCGGGGAAGGAGCAGACAGAGGGAGACACAGAATCCCAAGCAGGCTCCAGGCTCTGAGCTGTCAAGCACAGAGCCTGACACGGGGCTTGAATTCATGAACTACGAGATCATGACCTGAGCCGAAGTCGGATGCTCAACCAACTGAGCCACCCAGGCCCCCTACCAGTATGGTCTTCACTTCTTAAAAAATATTCTAAGTGAATTTTTTAAAGCAAAGAAATATGACTTTTAGAAGAGGACAAATACACAAATTCCCTGAAGGGGTAATTTAAACCTACCATCCAAATCTTTCTTTAAGGTCTCAAAGAGCTTGTCTTTATTACAAAGGCAAACATCTCACCAAAGACACTGTGGCTTTTGATCTTTCACTAAAGATACACAGAAGAGGCCAAGTTTCACTTGTACTATCCATGAACAATCTCCCAAATCAATTTGCTCTACTCAAATAGAAACAAATTCATCTACTGTTTACCTAATAATATTGTTAATGTGGATTTAGAATCTTGGCATACAATAGAATCACTGCCTTTATTAATTACACATGTGAAATTTTAGTTGATACCTCTTATTAAGTGTGTAACTTTCACTTGGTTTATACCACATGAACTATGCACTTGGTGTAAGAAAAAAAAATCTACTCACAGAAGGACATCAAGTGTTACAAACTACTTATCGAAAATTGAATAATGATACGATACCAGCCATGAGATGGTTAAGGCTAGTAAGAGCTCTGCCCAAAATAAAAACGTAAAAAACATATTAGGAAATAAAATAAAATTCAATTTACCAGGGATTTCACCCATACCTGTGTCAATGATCACCTTACCAAATGGGACCCATGATCAGGGAATTGTGACTACCCTGAAGACCAGTATCTCAGACCTCAGGGGTCTTTTCTCATTTTGGACCTCTGTTCTCAAACTTCCTGTCAAGGACTCTGGCCCTGCTGCAGGACTAGAAAATGAGGGCTCTGAAATCAGCAACTATGTCAGGCCCCAAGATCTTGAAAGACTGCAGACTTAAATACACACAGAGAATTTCTGCATCATCTCCAATAACCTGGCTGTGGTCAAGCCCTGGGGAATGGGACAACTGGTATACTGGATCCAAAGTAATAGAGAACAAACCAATCTGAAACCTTGGCCAAATATACAGATAAGAGTAAAATTTCAGAGGCACCTGGGTGACTCAGTCAGTTAAATGTACAACTTTAGCTCAGGTCATGAACCTCACAGTTCGTGAGTTCAAGCCCCGCATCAGGCTCTGTGCTGACAGCTCAGAGCCTAGAGCCTGCTTCGGATTCTGTGTCTTCCTCTCTCTCTCTGCCTCTCCCCTCACTCACTCTTTCTCTCTCTCTTACTCTCTCTCAAAAATAAATAGAAACATTAAAAAATTTTTTTTGAAGAGTAAAGTTTTAGTCTCACATGTTTATGCCAACTAAATGCGTGTGTGTGTGTGTGTCTGTGTGTGTCCACGTAGTATTTAAGACTCTAAGCAGAATTATGCAGTGGTTACCTTAATTAGAGTGGGTGTTCTATTGGGACCTCAAGCTACTCCTATAGTAGCAGGAAACTGGTTTATGAATGTGATACATGGTTGCCCTTAAAAGGATTTAAGCCAATGTATCCCTTTAATTACATCCACATCCTATATTCAGCTGTTAAAAGACAAAAGAAAAACAGATATTGTTGAGGGATATTCTACCCTATTTTTCTTTGCCTTTACTTGAAGCGAGACTCCTTGGTGTAGGCAGTTCTCAGTTGAACATAGTAAGTGATTTAAATTAACATGACTAGGGTATTATGATTTTCTATCAAAAATATTCCATCCTCTTGGACCCCTCCAGAAATAAGGAGATTCTGCAGTAGGTGTTGGAACATTGTCTTAAAGTTTTTAAAGATCAAATTAAAAGGTAACATGGAAATTATCTGAATCTGTGCAAAGGCCAGACAATCTGAAGGAAGAAGAAGTTACAACTCAGAAACAGGCAGAACTTTGAACTTTACTGGCCATAATTCATTTCTTAAAACATAGACTTTAAAACTGGGGGTGGGGGAGTATTTTTAAGAACACAGTTGGAGGGGACCAAGATGGCAGAAAAGCATAGAAATTTTTTGTGTCTCTTGTCCCTGAAATGCAGCTAGATCAACATCAAACCAACCTGCACACCTAGAAAATTGATCTGAGGATTAACTCAACAATCTGCATGACTTGAACCACAGAACTCATAAGTGATACAGAGAGGTGAACTTGGGGAGAGAGAAGCCAGGGAAGGTAGGGAGCTGTTTTTGCTTTCAGAGAGAGAACAGAGACAGAGGGGAGAGTACAGGAAATGCACTGCCCCTGAAAGCAGCTGGAGAGAAAGAGAAAGACTGGAAGCACCCATAAGGGAATTAAAAAGAAAGGGAGAAAAGAGAAAGGAGAGGGTCTGGATACCATCAAGACTCTATGTAAACAGAGGAGTGCAAAGTCTGAGACTCTGTACCTTGATACCTGGTGGAGCTGTGGTGAGAAGGGCAAATCCCTAGGAGCAGACAGCAAGGTCTGAGGGGTCCTTGGGCCACACGGGGAGAGGCAGTTCTCTTGCTGAGAGGACATTTGGTAGAGGCTGTGCAGCCTCCCCACAGGCAAAGGTCCCAGTGGACCCAGGGAACAGCCACACTTGCTAGTGTTGGAACAAGGACGTTAAGAGACAAGAACAAGGTGCCAGATGTGTGCTGTGATTTACCATAATCCTTGAAACGCTGCTGCTACACAATCACACAGACTTTTTCTGGGGCGGGCTGGCCCCCAGCTACAGTCTCTGAGCATCTGCATCAGAGCGGTCACGTGAGCATTCCTGGAAGTGGGCCAGCACCCAGCCATTGCTTGGTGAAACCCTCCCCCAGAGGGGTGGAGTGGGTCAAAGGGTCAGGGCCCTCAGAAGCGAGGGGTTTGGCAACACAGCCCCATCTGAGATAAAACTCGGGAGGGAGGTGCCACCTGGCAGGCTGATGTCTTGGTAGCAGACAGGGTAGAAGTGGGGAGTGGGTGGAGGCCAAAGACAATGGAGGGGTGCTTGACTGCTGGTTGGCAAAAACACAAAGTTCTGATACCAGAGACTGGGTAGCTGGGTGATGCCATTTTCCCCTCTCCTGTGCATGAACGTACACATACCACAACAATCCACCCCAGGTAAGTTAACCAGTGCCATCTAGTAGAGAATGGAGTCGTTACACCAAGCCCCATCCAACTGTGTCAACCATGCTCTAGAGGAACGTAAGTCTCTCCACCTGCTTAGTTTACGGAGTATAAAGTGCTTCATAGTTTGACTGCTAGGGGAAACTGGATGTAATTTCCATCGTATTCCATTCTGTTCGCTGGTCCATCTATTCATTTTTTTTTTCTTTTTCTTTTCTTATTCTTGAATACAGAAAGAGAAAATTTTTATTTTTATTTTTGTTTTTATAAGAAAGATTTTTCCTTAATTTTTTTCTACTATATTTTTTACTTTTTTGTAACTTTTTTACTCTATTTCACTTTAATCATTTCATTTTATTCTATTTTATTGTATTCACTTTTTTTAAATTTTCAAACATTTTCCTTTTTTTTCCTTTTCTTTTATTTCCTTTTTTCCTCTATTCTACCAAGCTTCCTTCAACAACCAGACCAAACCAAACCTAGGATCTAGCATCCTTTATCTGATTTTTGTGTTTTTTATTTTTATTTTTTATCAATTATTTTTCTTCCTTGAAAATGATGAAACAAAGGAATTCACCTCAAAAGAAAGAACAGAAAGAATTGACAGTCAGGGACTTAACACAGATATAAGCAAGATGTCTGAACAAGAATACTAGCAGGGGTGGAAAAAAGCATAGAATCCCTTTCTGCGAAGGCAAAAGAAGTAAAATCTAGTCAAGACAAAATTAAAAATGCTATAACTGAGATGCAATCTTGAATGGATGCCACAGCAGAAAGGATGGATGAAGCAGAGAAGCGAATCAGTGATATAGAGGGCAAATTATGGAGGGTCATGTAGCAGAAAAAAAAAAGAGGTAAACTAAGGCAAAACAGCACTATATAAGAATTAGAGAGCTCAGTGACCCATGAAAAAGGAGTAACAACCAAATCATACACTTCCCAGAAGATGTAGAGAGAGAAAAAGGGGTAGAAGGTTTCTGTGAGCAAATCATAGTGGAAAATTTTCCTAACCTGGGGAAAGACACAAACATCAAAATCCAGGAAGCACAGAGAACTCCCATTAGATTCAACAAAAACCAACTATCAACAAGGCATATCATAGTTCAATTCGCAAAATATACAGACAAGGAAAGAATCATGAAAGCAACAAGGGAAAAAAGCCCTTAATCTATAAGGGAAGATGGATCAGGTTCGCAGTAGACCAATACACAGAAACTTGGTGGGCCAGAAAGGAGTGGCAGGATATATTCAATGTGCTGAATCAGAAAAATATGCAGCCAAGAATTCTTTATCCAGCAAGGTTGTCATTCAAAATAGAAGGACAGATAAACAGTATCCCAGACAAACAAAAACTAAAGGAGTTTGTGACCACTAAACCAGCACTGCAAGAAATTTTAAGGGGGACACGCTGAGGGGAGAAAAGATGAAACAAAACAAAAAAGACCAAAATCAACAAAGACTAGAAAGGACCAGAGAACACCACCAGAAACTCCAACTCTACTGGCAACACAATGGCAATAAATTCTTATCTTTCAGTACTCACTCTAAATGTCAATGGACTAAAGGCTCTAATTAAAAGGCACAGGGTAACAGAATGGATATGAAAACAAGATCCATCTGCATGCTGTTTACAAAAGATCCATTTTAGACCTAAAGACACCTTCAGATTGAAAGTAAAGGGATGGAGAACTATGTATCATGCTAATGGATGTCAAAAGAAAGCCAGAGTAGCCATACTTATATCAGACAATCTAGATTTAAAAATTTTTTTTTCAACGTTTTTTATTTATTTTTGGGACAGAGAGAGACAGAGCATGAACGGGGGAGGGGCAGAGAGAGAGGGAGACACAGAATCGGAAACAGGCTCCAGGCTCCGAGCCATCAGCCCAGAGCCTGACGCGGGGCTCGAACTCACGGACCGCGAGATCGTGACCTGGCTGAAGTCGGACGCTTAACCGACTGCGCCACCCAGGCGCCCCAGACAATCTAGATTTTAAAATAAAGATAGTAACAAGAGATAAAGAAGGCCATTATACCATAATTAAGGGGTTTATCCACCAAGAGGACCTAACAATTGTAAACATCCATATGGAAGCACCCAAATATATAAATCAATCAATCACAAACATATAGAAACTCATTGATAATACCATAATAGTAGGAGCCTTCAACACCCCACTTACAGCAATGGACAGATCATCTAAACAGAAAATCAACAAGGAAACCATGGCTTTGAATGCCACACTGAACCAGATGGACTTAACAGATATATTCAGAACATTTCATACCAAAACATCATAATACACATTCTTCTCAAGTGCACATGGAACATTCTCCAGAACAGATCACATACTGGGACACAAATCAGCCCTCAACAAGTACAAAAAGATAGAGATCATACCATGCATATTTTCAAACCACAATGCTATGAAACTCGAAATCAAGCACAAGAAAAAATTTGGAAAGACAACAAATACTTGGAGACTAAAGAACATCTTACTAAAGAATGAATGGGTAAACCAAGAAATTAAAGAGGAAATTAAAAATTACATGGAAGCCAATGAAAATGATAACACCACAGCAAAAAACCTCTGGGACAGGGCAAAGGTGGTCAAAAGAGGGAAGTATATAGCAATCCAGGGTTTCCTAAAGAAGGAAGAAAGGTCTCTGATACACAACTTAACCTCACACCTTAAATAGCTAGAAAAAGAACAGCAAATAAAGCCCAAACCAGAAGACAGGAAATAATAAAGATTAGAGTAGAAATCAATAATACCAAAATCAAAAAACAGAACAGATCAATGAAACCAGGAGCTGGTTCTTTGAAATTATTAACAAAATTGATAAACCCCTAGCCAGTTTGAGCAAAAAGAAAAAGGAAAGGACCCAAATAAACAAAATCAAGAATGAAAGAGGAGAGATCACAACCAATACTGCAGAAACACAAACAATAATAACAGAATACTATGAGCAATTATATGCAAATAAAATGGGCAATCTGGAAGAAAGGGACAAATTCCTAGAAACAGATTAACTACCAAAACTGAAACAAGAAGAAATAGAAAATTTGAACAGACCCATAACCAGTAAGAAAATCAAATTAGAAATCAAAACTCTCCCAAAAAACAAGAGTTCAGGGCCGGATGGCTTTCCAGGGGAATTCTATCAAACATTTAAAGAAGAGTTAACACCAATTCTTTTGAAGCTATTCCAAAAAATATAAATGGAAGGAAAACTTCCAAACTCACTTACAAAGCCAGCATTACCTTGATTCCAAAACCAAAGACCCCACTAAAAAGGAGTTTCCCTAATGAACATGGATGCAAAAATCCTCAACAAGATACTAGTCAACCAGATCCAACAATACATTAAAAAAATTACTCACCACGACCAAGCAGGATTTATACCTGGGATGCAGGGCTGCTTCAATATCTGAAAATAATCAATGTGATATATCACAGCAATAAAAGAAAGGACAAGAACCACATGATCCTCTCAATAGATGCAGAGAAAGCAGTTGACAAAATACAGCACCCTTTCTTGATAAAAGCCCTCAAGAAAGTAGGGACAGAAGGATCATACCTCAAGATCATAAAAGCTATAATTGAAATACCCACCACTAATATCATCCTCAATGGGGAAAAACTGAGAGCTTTCCCCCTAAGGTCAGGAACATGACAGGGATGTCCACTCTATCCAGTTATTCAACATAGTATGGAAGTCCTAGCCTCAGCAATCAGCCAATACAAAGGAATAAAAGGCATCCATATCAGTAAGAAGGAAGTCAAACTTTCACTCTTTGCAGATGACATAATACTCTATACGGAAAACCCAAAAGATTCCACCAAAAAACTGTTAGAACTGATCCATGAATTCAGCGAAGTTGCAGGATATCAAATCAAAGCACACAAATCGGTAGATTTCTATCCACCAATAATGAAGCAACAGAAAGAGAAATCAAGAACTGATCCCATTTACAACTGCATCAAAACCCACAAAATACCTAGGAATAAACCTAACCAAAGAGGTGAAAAATCTATATACTGAAAACTATAGAAAGCTTATCAAAGAAATCAAAGAAGACACAAAGAAATGAAAAACCATTCTGTGTTCCTCGATAGGAAGAACAAATATTGTTAAAATGTCAATACTACCCAAACCAATCTGCATATTCAATGCAATCCCTATCAAAATAACACCAGCATTCTTCACAGAGCTAGAACAAACAATCCTAAAATTTGTATGGAACCAGAAAAGACCCCGGATAGCCAAAGCAATCCTGAAAAAGAACACGAAGCCTGGAGGCATCACAATCCCGGACTTCAAGATGTATTACAAAGATATAATCATCAAGACAGTATGGTACTGCCACAAGAACAGACACATAGAGATGATTGTAACTGAAAAGAGAACCCAGAAGTGAACCCATAAACATATGACCAACTAATCTTTGACAAAGCAGGAAAGAATATCCAATGGAACAAAGACAGTCTCTTCAGCAAGTGGTGCTGGGAAAACTGGACAACGACATGCAGAAGAATGAACCTAGGTCACTTTCTTACACCACACACAAAAATAAACTCAAAATGGATGAAAGACCTCAATGTAAGACAGGAAGCCATCAAAATCCTCGAGGAGAAAACAGGCAACAACCTCTTTGATCTCAGCCACAGTAACTTCCTACTCAACACGTCTCCGGGGGCTAGGGAAACAAAAGCAAA
>NW_026059367.1:0-73710 GCF_023721935.1 Panthera uncia
GGGGGGGGGGGGCAGGGTCCAGGAGGGTGCCAGTCCCAAAGCACTAACAGAAGGGAAAGAGTCCCACCGAACACTTTGCGTCTGGTTTCTGGAAAGCACGCTGCAGTGCTAGCATGGATGGACACCTAGCTAAGGCCACTTCCACCGTGGCTCCCCGACCCCACAGTTGCTCTGCTCCTCTGACACCACCCTTGTCTCCCTCCCTCCCTCAGGACACTCCCTAGTCTGGGCCCCAGGGTGCCACAGCTTCTAGAGGCTTTCCTTCACTTCCTCGCTCTTCTCCCTCCCCGTCCTCTCCCGGGGGATACAGACTTCATTCTCTCTCTAGGGGTGTGGTGGCACAAGATCTGCTTTCTGGGCTGGCATGCCCTCAGCGTGCTCTCTGCATTCTGGCCCTTCCTGATTTTCCACTCACCTGGGTGGGGGGGGGGGGGGGGGGAAGTACCCCCCCCCCCCCCCCCCCCACCCCACATGCCTATGGTACCCCTAGGATCAGAAGACAGGCATCCATCCTCTCGAAGATTAAGCTACTATCTCCATAGAGATAGGGTCTCTGGCTTTAGGGTTCATCTCTGGAATATACAGGTTTACAAGCCCTCTGTGGGCCACACCTTAAGAAAGCGTGCACTGCATCTTGTGAAAAGAGGTGGGAGACAGGAGGCAGGTCACATGACTCAGGCTCCTATAACTAGCCCCAGCCTACATAACTGACTCTCTCCAGGAGCTCAGTAAATGCCTTCTGAGTCCTAACCTTCTCTTCTCCAGGCGGCAGCTCCTAGGCTGCCTCACAAAGACCTTGAGCCGTTTCACCTATCTGGACTGGAGGCCTACATCGGCCCGAGGTGCCAAGTGGACAGAGAGCCTTTATCTAGAGGCATTTCGAGCTAGTTGGGGTTATCGACGGTACTTACACCTACCTCATAGTGTTGTTCATGTGGCATTATGAGTTATTTCATATAACATGTTTAGAACCATGCCTGGCCTCCATTAAGCACTCAGAAAACATCCATTATTGTTGCTACTATAAATATTATATATATGTATAAAGAGGGTCTATAATATTCATGAAGAATAAATGAGTTCATGCGTGTAAAGTGTCTAGGACCATTATTAGGGTGATCCCCGGGACTTAACAGAGAAATCCATAGATGTCGTCAGGGTTTCAGGGGAGACCAAGGCCATTCTGGAGACACGGTTCTGTGGGGAAAGAGTTGGTCAGGGGTCATTCAGAGGCTCGGAAAGGACACGGCAGTTTGGGGTCTCTTACAAATTCAGAGTGTGACTAAAACCCTCATGCCTAACTTGTTGTTGTAGGTTTATGGGATTATGGGATTTGGTTATGGGGCCTGCCTGGTCTAATTAAAGTTTTAGGACTCCTAGGAGACCGGCTGTGGTTCGCGCCGACTGGATGTTTAGAAATGCCTCGTGAATGCACTCCCGGCTCCTTAGCACTGAAGGCACTGAACGCTCCAGCAGTCATTGTATAGTTGTGGTGTTTGTCCATTTGGTCCCAAATGCCCGGTTGTCGATTTACTGGAGTTCATTAGAAGACAGTCCTCCCACCAAGAATTCAAAAGCTGAAGTGGCTGTCCTTTCCTTGGCTCGCAGCCCCCGTGTGGACTTGAGCTCTGCACACGGAGCACCTGTCTTTCCCCTGCAAAGTGGCCCCTGCTCCTGAGGGGAAGGGACGAGGTTCCTGGGAGGAGCTGAAAAAAAGGCAACTTCTCACCCCTGGGCTGGTGTCCCCCCCCACCACCTTACGTCCTGGGGTTCACCTGGCTCTGTCCCTAGTCCTCTCCCTGGAGGGGTAAATGGGAGAAGAGACCCCCATCTGGTCCTGTGGGGTCAACTAATACCCCCCAGATCCGGGTGGCATCTCTGCCTCCAGCTCCCACCCTGTTTCCCGCTGGACACATCCATTGGCAAGTCCTATCGGCATCCGTGTCCACGCTGAACTTGTCACCTACATCCACTCATCATTCTGCCAAACTACTAAAAATAATCTGTGTTCCCCGTCTTGGTTAACAATATCACCAAACAGACCCAAGCTGGAACCTCAGGGTCATCATCATTTTCCGTCTCCTTGGCCTTCCACGACACCCAGCCCTGTGGTTTCTACCTACTGACGCGGCCCTGGAGTGGCCCCTCTTCTCTGCTCTCACGAGCACAGTCCTGGTCCAGAGCACTTGGCACTTTTTGCAGGACCCTTGAGATGGCCCCTCAATGGGTCTACCTGACTTTGGCTTCTCTCCCTTCCATACCCTGGTGCCCAGGAAGAGTTGTCTTCCCGGTCTGTCATCCCTGTGCCTCAATACAAACCTTCCATGGCTCCCTGTTGCTCACAGAACAAAGCACAAACCTCTCAGCTTGGCCAGCAATGCCTGGGATAAGCCGATCCCAACCACCGTTTCCATTCCCCTTCCACTGCTGCCAACTACGCACCCACAGCAATTACCCCACCCTCCAGAGCATGAACTTTCACATGAATCCTGTTGTTCCCTCTGCCTGGAATGTTTTTCCTTCCCCTCCACTGCTCCTCCTGGAAAAACCTCCATCCCTCTGGATCCAGCTCCAACGTCCTTCATCTGTGATGCCTTCCTAACTTGCCCGGATACCAGGTCATTCACCATCAGTGCCCCCATGATACGTTTCTCAAATACAACACCCATTGAACTATGAGTACTGTGTGTCTTAGTCCCCCCTACTGTACGGAAAGATCCCCAAAGGCTGCCTGGGACCACACTGGATTCTTTTTTGTGTTCTCAGTATTCCCCAGATGTGGATACGATAAGCTGTTAGTTTCCTCGTTTGTAAGCTGCAGATGAAAATAACAGTCGCTACTTCCTGGAGTTAGAAGGATTAAAGGAGATCATGTATCTAATATTTGCTCAGATAATGATAATGAAGGTACTAGATACCGTCCGAAACTCTGCATGGATGATTCAGCGGAACAGATGAGTTAATCCACGGAAATTGATTAAATCTGGTGTGTGTGCATGTATACATATATGTTACAAACATCATATAGATGATAGGTATCATAACTTATGTACTCCACCTGCGCCTGACACTTAGCGGAAATTCTAGTTTTTTCTTTTTTCCCCTTTCTTCCCATCTTTCATCATTAGCCCTGGCTACCCGTCACCCCTCCTCCCCCGCCAGGGCTGGGGTAGGAGAGAGGTGAATACAGAACTTGTCATTTTCTTGAGGAGAGGGACTATGCTATACCCCTTTTGAGGTCCCCATGAGGGCTGGCATGGTAGTGGACCCGTGGCAGGCTCTAAATAAGCTCTTAGGCTGGGCTCAGCTTAGGAGGTCCTAGTTTTTTCAGCGATTGCTAAAGCAGGTCTCGGAGCCATGGGAGACCGGTTCTCATGAGCACAGAGAGCAGCAGCCGGAGCCAAGGAGTAGCAGCCGTCCTGGCAATGCCCTGCTGAGGACGGGGTATACCTGGCTCAGAGGCTGAGCACCTGCATTCCAGACGCAGCTCGGCCACCAACGAGCCCAGTGGCCCTGTGCAAACCTCTACGCTGGCCTGTGCCTCGGGGTCCTCACCTGTACAATGCCGCCCCTCAGGGCTGTCGGAGGACGCATGGCATGACAGCTGGGAAAGCTCTTTGCCAAAAGGCTGTGCAGAAGCGAGGGGTTGCTAATTTCAAGTGCCGGGGCTTCGCTCAGTAGGAAACACTCAGGAAGTGGGGGTGGAGGGAGAGAGCAGGGGCTTGTGTATCCAGGACATATGGGGGCCTATATTTGTTGCCTTCCTGCTTAGCAGCATTAGTGATTCAAGCTGGTGCTGCCTGTGGAACACTCTGTCCTTTGGGATCCTCAGGGACAGGAGAGATTGCAGAGCAGAGAGGCTGAAGCCAGCGCACAATACGTTGAAAAATAGAGTGATAGCAATGAGGTGCCACGCACGTAGGTTCATACGCATGCATTCACACTCCTGACGGCCCCCAATGCTGCCGCACAACAGCAGCTGAGGCTAATTACAGACAGACAGCTCTTTCTCCAGCTCTTTTTCTCAAAACTCTCAACCGACCCCCCCCCCCCCGCCCGTGGGGGTTGCCTGAGCTCTGAGAAGGGGTGTCGCTGGCGCCACAGTTAACTGCCTAGAAAGAACATGGGGGGTAAAGGGGTGTAGGAAGCCACCATGTGGCTCCCCATCTTGTGGGGGTGGGGAAGAAGGAGGGGGTGAAGGGGGGGGGAGCTGGCCAGGATACAGATGCAGCTTTGTGTTAACAGATGTGTTCTCCTGGCAAGAGAGAGCCCAGGCCCTCAGCTCCTCCCTTCCCCTTCATCTGAATCCACCCAGGGATCCCCTCTTAACCCTTCTCCCTCTTAAATCCACAACTTCCTCTTCCAACACTGTATCTGGCAGAAAGCTCAACAAATGTTGAATGGATGGGTGGATGAATACATGAACCCTCCTCAAACCCATACTCCTCCCAAGCCCTGTTCCTACCTCACAGACCATAATAACCCTGCAAGCCCTTTCCTCTGCTTTTATTTCTATATACTCCCCTTGGGCAGTTTCAACTCTCCCCTATATGCTCCTCATCTTCATATCTCTCTTTCCAGCCCAGCCCTCGCCAGCTGCCTGAATGTCCCTCATACTCCTCAAACCCAACATGACCCACACAAAATTTGCGAGCAATGACATCCCAGGGGGGTTTCTAGCAGCGAGTCTTGGTCTGCTGAGGGGGGCAGGGGAGGGAAGGACTTGCTGTATGCCCCCCCTGGCAGGCTAGGGACAATGACCAGACCAGCACAGTTGTGGGGCAGACTCCCGATCGCAGTGCCTGTCTTCACGCCCGGATATCAAAGTCCTTCCCTTCACCCTTATAATAGTCACCCCCCACCCATATAGGGAAAGCAAAATTGGGAACTTGGTTGGCTAACAGCCCAATCTGGGCTCCTCAGATTGAAATGAGACAAGTTGTTCCAGCGAAGAGAAGTCCTTGAAAAGGAACCAGTGTGTGCTACAGAGTTCCTTCTTCAAATCCCCCTTCCTGACCTCACTCTCATTGCATTGCGATCGTGGTTACCAGACCCCCGCCTCCTCACCCAGGCCATCGCTCATCCAGTCCACACACATACACACACACTTGCCCACAGCCCTCCCCTCACGTCCCAACTCCATTCCGCTTCACTCTGGAACCCTGTCTCCAGCTCACCATAACCACCACCACCACCATCCTGCCCCCTCCAGGTAGATATTGAACCAAGATTGGTGGAAACTGGGGATTTCGTTCCATCAGAGCAGTGCTCCAGGGAAGGCCTAGCATGTTTACTGAGAGTCCACACTTGAATTCTTTCCTCGCCTTGGCAAGGATAAGAGCAAATAAAGCCCCCCTTTCCTTTAGGCCTTCCTCCATTTGGACAGCAGCCAAAGGAATGGGTTACAAACACAGTGGCCTTTGGTTCCTAACAGCCTCGGGGCCTATGAAGGCAGAATCCAAATTTCTTCCTTCATGCCCGGGGGTCCCAACTACCATACACCAGGGCAAACGCAAGGTGTGATTATACCACTGTGTTATGGCCGCATCTAGGTGTTTTCAGGTTATAAAGCAAAGCGAAAGCTTCATCGCCAATTTCAGTCTCACATACAAGATGTGAAGTGATGTATAGAAAGCACTCAGGTTTAATTTCCAAACATTCATTTGTTCATTGAGCAAATACATAGTAAGCATTTCTAAGAGCTGTGACCCATGGTTTCTGCCTTCAAGAAGGCTCCTACGCTAGCTGGGGGAAAGAAGACTACATACAAGGGTTAACTGACAATACTAGACCATATGCCAAGTCCCAAGCACGTGTGGCTCTTGCAGGGCCTTTGGCAGCACTTAACTTTTCCACTCTACTGCCACTGTCACTACTGTCGCTGTCTTCTCCACCATAGGGTGTTGGGAGATGGGATATCCAGCGTGCCTGGATTCGTATGCAAGCTCCACCGTTCCCTAGCTACGTGACCTCAGCCAACTTGCTCAGCCCGTCCGAGCCTGCTGCCTCCTCTGTAGAATGACAATAATAGTACCTATCCATGGAGTTGTAGACAGAATTAAATGAGTCAGTACACACGCCACACTTAGAATCATCCCTGGCGCATAGGAAGAACAATAAGATGTCAGCGATTATTATTTTCCTGATATACCTACCGCGCTTTGTTACCACCAGAGGGTACGACTCTCATGGGGCTTCCCAAGGGAGCCCGTCGATGCCTTATTCATTCACCCATTCAATCAACAAGTCCATGGTGAGCATCCACAAGTCCCTGAGCTAAGCCCTGTTCATATAGACAAATGACACATGGCTCCCACCTTTGGGACTAAATGGTGCCCTGAAGCGCCTGGAAGAAGCCAATGCAAATCCTCCCTAAAGGAACACACCCTCCGTCAGTTCTCATCGGATTACCACGGATAAAGTGCGGCTGAACATGAACTCATAATCCAAAATTACAAAGCGCACAATGAAGCCAGAAACGACAAAACCAGTATGAGATCCTCAGAGATTCAGAGGTGGTGATTTTGTGATAGAACTTTTTCTTTAACTTTTAGACATATTTTTTTAAAAAAGGCAGAAGACTTTGAAAATATTAGCAAATAACAAGATACTGGCAGAAAATAGTTAGAAAAAGTATCATTATTTTATAGAGGGCAAGGCTAGGGCTCACAGAAGAAAGTGACTCCTTCAGTGACACACAGCTAATAATGAGGGATTCAAGTCAGGTCCTCAGAGTCTCGTATCCTTTCAGCAAACTCGGTTACCGGGGCTGAGGCATTTTGTTTACCCCTAAGTCAATCAAAGAATGGGTATGAAGCACTGTGCTGGGTCCGTACGAACTACGAAGACGAACACAACATGCACCTATAAAAATAATCATTGATATCAGTCTGTGTGGTGGAAAGTACTATGGTCTGGCATGATAGGAGGTAAGGCTGGGATAGATCCTTGGAGGACAGAGAAGAAATGGATCGATGGGGAAGAGGAGGTTTGGACTGGTGAGCGGGGTAGAGGCGACTAGGCACAGCCTGACCAACATCTCGGAGAAAATGACCCTACAGAGCCGTTCAGGGAACACTGAGTTCATCTGGCCAGCATGCCAGATACATGCAGGGACAGGTCTGTGCAGTCACACAGGACCTGGCACTCACAAGGGCCCCGTGCTTCGTTTAATGCGAGGCTGTCACTGTCTTGAAAGTCTTAATAACTTTTGAACACAGGGCTCCACTTTGCACCAGGGCCCACAAATGTTGTAGCCAGTCCTATATAGGGGAGTGGGGTGGGGGGTGCAGCATAGCCAGAAAAGCAGGGGCACTCTTGGGAAGGACCTTGAATGCTACTTTGCCATTTGCTCTGTGGACGATGTGGAATCACTGAATGTGTTTGACTACCGGACAAGTAATAGTGCCTGGAGTTTTAGGAAACCACACGGTGGATGAGGTACAGACGGACCGGAGAAAGGAGAGGTGGGGGTTAGTCAGGAGACTCTTGCAATAAAGCAATGGGGGACCTGGACAGGAATGGTGGCAGAAGACAGGAATGGTGGCAGGAATGGTGGCAGGAATGGTGGCAGAATGGAGAAGAAAGGAGCCTTCACTTTATTTAGTTGTCCATTCTACAGATGTTCACTGAGCGCCAGACACGTGCTGGGTGTTGTGTTAGGGGCTGAGATTCAGGAAGGCCCAAGACTCCACCCCCGACCTCGAGCTGCTCATGGCGATGGAGGCAGTGGAGTAAACAGACCACGACAGCCCCACGCACTGAGGGCTAGGATCAGATCAGGTTTAGGGTGCAGACGCAGACAACCACGTAGAGCATAACAAGACGATGTGGCGAAGTGCTACGCTATAGATGCTGTGGGAAAGGTCAGGGAAGTCTCTTCCACAGAGGCGTCTTCTGAGCTATGCGGGGTCAATGAGAAGATGTTCATTAGGTGAGGAGTGGGAAAGAGGGGAGGACCAGCTGGTGGGAGAGATGTTGCCAATGCACAGAGGTTAAGAGACTATCTGTGGTCTCAGAGAGTTGTAAATGATTCCCTATGAGTCAATCGCAGTGTGAGCTTCTTCCATAGGAGCACAGAAAGATGTGACCAAGAAGATAGGTTATAAATGCCAGGCTAAGGAGTTGGGACTTCATCCTATACAGCAGTAGTTCTCAGCCTTGAGTGCACATTGGGATCGCCTGGAGAACTTCAAAAAAACTCTGATGACTAGATCCCACCCCCAGGGACTCAGACTTAATTAGTCTGTGGGAGAGGCATTGTAATCTTTAAAAGCTCCTCCAGTTTATTCGAAACCATGACGGTAGGGTGGGAGTTCTCAAATTTGAGCAATCGTCAGAATCACCTGCAAGGCTTGTGAAACACAAGCTGGGGGAGTACCCCCAGAGTTTCTGACTCAATAGGTCTCTAATAAGTACCTACTCTAACGAGTTCTCAGGAATTCTGTTGCCACTGGCCCCAGAGAGCCTCTGGTCTCTACTGTGAAGCCGCTTACACTTAAGGGTGTGTGTGTGTGTGTGTGTGTGTGTGTGAGTCAAATGATCTGATTTGCATCTTAGAAAGCTCACTCAGACCACTTTCGGGAGAATGGTCACAGAAGGAGGGATGAGACGTGAAACACAGGAAGCTGTCGAAGGAACCAAGGCAAGAGAAGACAGTGACAGGGTCCTAAACCAAAGCAGTGGCAGGAGGGATGGAGAAAAAGGGTCAAATCTGAGGAATGCTTAGGAAGAAGACTTAGCAGGAGCTTAGTGACTGGCTGGGGATAAAGGTGAATAAGGATGTGGGAAGGACAACTCTTGGGTTTTTGCCCGGGGCAACTGGTGACTCCGATTGTACTGGCCACGTTGCTTGCCGTGATCAAACGTTAGATGTGTTACCGGACTTGGGGTGGGAAGGGGGTAGGGAAGCATTCCTGGCCTCAAATCTCATAGGCATAGCATCGGGGAATTCAACAGGGCATCGCTCACTGTCCACTTCACCCCTTCTTTCAGTACCATGAGTCCTCACCTTGACCCTAATCAGCCTGGGATTCTCTTCAAAACACCTGGAAAGGAAAACGAAGATGGGGATCACCCTGCCGTGATGACCAGCCACCTGAGCCCCAGGTGTGTTTATTTCGCTTATTTGTCACTTTAACCTTTGCACGGCTGCTGCCTAGAGGTTTTTTGAAATATTCTGAGGCCGTGTGAAACACGCACGTAAAGAATTCATAACCTGCTCTTATATAACCAGGAAAACAAATGCAGCTAAAAAAAGGAACCTGCAAAGACACTCATTCTGCGTGGTTTTCAAATGTGTAAAAATGAGCAATTTCCCAGCACAGCATCAGTCGTGACTACTTGTAAGTATCTTCCGTGGGCAAGTAGACTGCCAGCAATCAGCAGGACCAGCAGGATGATAGATGGGATAATTGTCCATTAGAGTACAGATAACTTTTGTACCGTGGGAGGGTTCGACAGGAGACAGACATGATAGATGGAAAAACAGCTAGCTGATGTGATAGGAGTTGCAGCTCCGTTTCTGGATGTAACCATTCTCTGGCTGAATCCATGATTAATCAAAGACACGCTCTCATTTGAAACTCTTGGCTCACCGGTGCATAAGCCCTGCTTTGGGTTAAATTTAATAGCGTCATTAAAACACTGCTGTTCCAAAAACTCAAATCACTTTCCCCCAGAAGAAATCCTGCCACATTAGAGAGTGCTTTTGTGAGCTCAGAGGCAGCAACCACGTAGGGGGTGTGCCTGTGTTTAAATGTTTAACATTTGAATCCTCAATGCCTAGCACAGGGGCTGACACACACAGAGCACTCAATACATGTTTGTTAAAGTAAAGTGAAATGAATTAATACATTTGTCCATTCATTCATCTGTTTATTCCTTCAACAGACATTCATTAAATACAGGAATTAAGAGCTCTGGCCTGGGAACCAGATGCTCCAGGCTTCAAATTCCAGTTCCAACCAGCTGTATGAACTCGGGCACGTTACTTAGCCTCTTGGAGGCTCATGCCTCCTGTGTAACGTGGGGGAAACAATGGCACTTGCTCTCCTCCGGCTGTGTGAGGGGCAACTGAGTGAGTGTATGTAGGTGTTCAGCACAGGGCCCGGCCCGCAGTCAGTGCTCATGGAAGGGCAGCTATGATGATCATCATGTTGGAGATACGAGGCTAGGCCTTTCCCAAGGAACTGGGTCCATATAAGAGGCACGGAATCGCTCAAGAGGTGGCAAGGCTGTTGGCCAAAGCTGCTTTTCATTAAAGTGGTTATTTATGGTTCCCAGCCCAGAGCTCTACTGCTCTAGGCCCGCCGTTCCTGGCCCGGTGCCCTCCTGTGGCAGGGCCCGGGCTGCCTCTAGGTGGGCTATGCTCTCTAGAGAAGCCGGAGAAATTGTGGAGCGGGCACGTGAAGGCAGAGGAAGGTAGTAAGGGCTGGCAGCGATCCAATTAACCATCAACATGCAACCCTTGCCTCACCTGCCCGTCATTGTTAACTTCCTTGGATGTCTTTCTGCGCTTTTGTATAGCGCTTCCTGGCAACATTTCTACCTGCTAATTGCTATTTCTAATGTTTATCCCTTGGCTCAGTTGAACAGGATTGTCCTTGATTTTAATTTCAATTTTAAGGCAACCCGGGAGAGAACGCTTGACTTGGAGTTCAGTCAGAAGGTAAGGGAGGCCATACAACTTAGCGGCTATGAGAGGATTCTGGTGGTAAAAACAACTGGCCACCGAAGAGCTGTGTGACCTGGGGCCCACTACCTGATGTCTCTGAGCCCCAGCCATAGGAAAGGGGAAGTTTACTGTGCTGGTGGCAAGCCTTTTCGCACCTCATTCTCACTACTAAACTAGGCCTGCCCCTTTCAAACAGTTTACGGACCCCAGTTTAGACAAACTCTGATAGATGGACTACAGGTCATGCTTGTTTTTTACATCAGGTAAATTCAAGATGTTCAAATTTATGCTTTCCCTATCTGTCTCCCTGGAAAGTCTTACAAGCAACTCAAAGGCAGAAGCTATAGATTGTTCGTCTTGTACGTGCTTGGTAAACATTGGGTGAATGTTGGGAGCGGAGCCACAGTCGATAACCTACCCGAATCGTGAACGTCTTACATTTGCTGTGTTGCATTGCATGCTGTACAGAAAAGTGACACAGGTACATCAGACGCATACAGGCCTAGGTTTGAACTCTGCAGCTGCCGGCTGGATACAAAGCACCTACCTGTGCTGGGGAACATGCAGGGCTAAACAAATCAGGATAGTATTAATAATAATAATAGCAGCCGCAGTACCAGTAGTAAAATACAGCAGTAGTAACAGTAGCTGTCAGCAAAATGTGGAGCAGGATAATCACTCTAAGGATTAATTCCGTTCTTAAGGGCTATGCAGGGCCCAAACTATGCTACGTGGAGGAAGTACAGTGCAGGTGGACTAGATGAGACTGGGTTTGAATCCCAGCTGCCCGCGTGTCCATTGTGTGACCTTGCATTCTGCTCCCTGAGTCCCCGTCTCCTCGCTAGTGAAACTGAGATAATGACGGTACCCGCCTCGCAACTTGGTGGTAAGGAGGAGATGAGCTATGGTACGGGAAGCCTACCTCGCAGATCTGGAAGAGGAAGTGATGACTCCTAACAGGAGCGGGTTAAATACTTAACGGCCCTGTCTCTTACTATGTCATACGTAATGTTGGAAACACTGGGAAACGAATACTGTCAGAACAAGCCACTCTCTGTGAATGCGTAGAAGGAAGCCGCTGTTTCGCCGCATATACCCACCCAGTTGCTGGAGCTCAGAGAGTCCTTCAGAATGTGACTCAGGGTTGGGGTACCTGGGTGGCTCAGGCGGTTAAGCATCCGACTGTTGACTTCTGCTCAGGTCATGATCTCAGGGTTCGTGAGTTCCAGCCCGGCATCAGGCTCTGCGCTGAGAGCACGGAGCCTGCTTGGGGTTCTCTCTCACTCCCTCTCTCTCTGCTCCTCCCCTGTCTCTCAAAATAAATAAATAAGGTTTAAAAAACTAAGAATAAATAAAAATGGGAGCCTGGGTGGCTCAGTCAGTTGAATATCCAAAAATCTCGGTTTCGGCTCAAATCACGATCTCACCGTTCATGAGTTCGAGCCCCGCATCGGGCTCTGCGCTGAGTGCAGAGCCTGCTTGGGATTCTCTCTCCTCTCTCTGCCTCTCTCTCTCTCTCTCTCTCTCTCTCTCTCTCTCTCAAAATAAACAAAAATAAACTGTAAAAAACAGAATGTGACTAAGGGCCGAAAAGGACAATTCCAACACATACAGTGTACTTGATCATGTCGCCTCCTCCCAAACGGGTAGAAACAGATGCACCAATAACTAAGTCAAAGGGCTTGTGAACTAATCATGGTAGTGACCTCACTGGGCTGATGCTTCTCTCTTGACCCTGGTGTGGCCTGCCAGACGGGACAACCTCTCAAGGTGAGCAGCGGACCCTAGCAGAGAAGTCTGGTATCACGATGTCCCCCCTCCCCTTTATGAGTAGAGGACAGACCAAACACGATGGAGGACAATCAGCTCCCTGCCTAGGATGCAAAAGCTGCCTTTTTTTCCTCTTTCTGTTGTCCCCCTCCCCACCTTGCAACCACCCCCATCCTTGTTTAGACATGCACGGAGATTAGCATTCAGGATTCCAGCATTCCCTGACTTTTTCTCTTTTTTTAGTGTTTGGGTTGGCTGTTTGCCAAGGCAACTGAAGAGCATTTTCAAAGAGCAAGTGAGTTTGGGGGAGATCTCTTATCTTCGCCAATATTTTACCTCCCTGCAAATTAAAGCAGTCAGAGACCCCCTTGGAAAGAGCATGGGAGTGCTCCCGGGGCTTCCACATGAAAGTCCCTACAAGACACCCGACAACATGGTCATTTTCAAGGGAAAAGTTCCCAGGTACGGTAGCTGCTTTTCCGAAATCTGAGAAGTGACATGCAGGTTACACTTCTGATGTGAAAACCATTCCGTGTTCCTTGCAAGCCGCTGTGTGACGTGTGGCATTGCAGTCATGAGTGTGAAACATCTGGTTTTAACCAGAATGTGGGTGACTTGCTCATGACTGGGGAGGGCAGGTAAATATGGCTTTGCCTCCTGGTCTGGTATCTGGCCCAGACATGCAAATTCCTGCCTGCAAACTTCCTCCCTGCCAGAATTCAATAGGCTAATGTCAGCAACTGGCAGAGGTCCGCCTCTGGTTATAGTGAGTGCCACATGGCAACAGGTAGTGACAACAGAAGGCTGCCAGAGAAGGAAGCCCAGCCCGTCTGAGGGGCGGGTGACCAGGCTTGCCAGTCCGAGGAGGGAACAGGTTCCGGTCCAGGGCCATTACTGGGGAGAACAGAAGCTGAAGAAAGCTGGGCAGGAAACAGTGGATGGCAACTACCATTTGTTGAGCACTTACTGTCTGCCGGGCACCATGCCAGGTCTGGGTATGTTCTCTCATTTGGTCCCACTGGGAAACCCATTTTACAGAAAGAGAAGCTGCACCCATAAAGAGAAGACAGATCAAAAGCAGGAGCCGGGAAGAGCACAAATACCAAAGCGGCCAGGAGGCAAGGGAGTTGGAATCGGATCCCAAGAAAAATTCAGGAACCTCAGTTCTTTGTAGTCATGGTGGTTGGGATTAGGAGATTTGCATCTAAGCCTGTCTGTCTCTTCCGCTGACTCCCTTTTGGGGCTGGCTCTGCCTGTCACACCTCAAGGTGGCCGGTAAGGGCTGGTTTGACAGGGACTGGGACCAGAAGAGGGATAGACAGGAGGCACCTGGCTGGCTCTGGCAGTGGAGCACGTGACTCTTGATCTCAGGGTTGTGAGTTCAAGCCCCACACTGGGTGCAGAGACGACTTAAAAATAAATTTAAAAAGAGGGATAGACAGGTGTCTGCAGCCCATTCCTTCAAAGAGTATATTAACGGCCACATGCCAGCGGAAAAATTGGCACATGAACTTGAGCTCTGTTCATACTTCTATAATCGATGCAAATCATTTCCTTGTTTGGAACTAAGATGCTCTGCCATCTTTAATACCTGTTGATAAAAGCAAATACGCTCGAATTTCATTAGCAGAGACCCAAGCTTAAGCATACTGACAGTTTCAATCAAAGCACAGGTCCTACTGAAACGAATGCACAATAGAAGTCGCTACGGAACTCTGATTCATAAACCGTCTAGTCTTCCCCCACAGACAACATTAGCCCTCGTTTGTTCTTGAGCCAAAAACTGTCCTTGGCTCTGATTAGCAGTTAGCGAACAAATGCCACTGTATTACAGCATCCTGCCACTACACTCTAGTGTACATCTCTCACCTTCAGACCACTGTGCCTACAAGCAGAAAAGTCCAAGTGCCTGAAAACAGATCCTGCATGGTCCTTTGAAGGGCTAGAAAACGTTTGAAAGGTGACATTGATCAGAGCGATCCATTTACGCTGATGGGGCTGTGAAATGAAGTCAGAGGGGTCGGATAAGAACCTCAAACAAGGACAACACGGTTGCATTCCCAGCTGTGTGAAATGACCAGCGTATCATGATCGCCTTTTCACGCAAATGTCAATGACATAATCCTAACAGGCTTGCAGCTCTCTCGCTGGTGTAATAAAACAATGACCCAATTATTTTGGAGGGCTGAAGCAGCAGATGTGATGACTGGGTATGTTGTACAGGGCGCTGCGTGTGTGATAGACGGGGCACAGTAGGGCAGCAAACTGTGTGCCGAGGATTTGAAACCTGCCTCCAGAGCCAAAACTCCTGCCATTCATCTGGTCGGAAAAAAAATAAAGCCATTCAGTATGAAAGTTCCCACTTGTTCTCATGACGGAGGCCAGTTGGGAAAATGTGGCGCAGTGCTGATTGAAGCAAATTCTGTTTAAAAAACCAGCCGGTTTGTGGGTATTTGTTTATTTATAACTCCCCCCTCCTCCTCCCCCACACCCTGCCTCCTTCTGCAAAGGATTTGAGATGGGATTTGAACACTGAAAGTTTGTTTAAGTCCTAAACATGTCCAGCTACTTTTTTTTTTTTTTTACATTGACGACAAAATGAAACCCTTCGAATGGAGCGCCTCGCTCTAGAGACTGCCCTGGTTTTTCCAGAGCTGCTCCTCCTTGTCCCCCGTGGTGAGAGGGACCCCTTGCTCCAGGATACCCTTGTTTCCGCTGCTACGTTTTAATATAACCCAGGGAAATAAACACAAGCCTATATAAAGGAGCATGGATTCACTCCCTCCTCCCTCACTGATTCACTCAACAAATATTGATTGGTACCTGTTCCGGGACAGGCTCTATGCTAGGCACAGGGGAAGCAAAAATGAAGACAACCCAGTGCTTGCATTTGAAAAGCTCACAGTCTAGTGAGAAGGATAGACAAATAAGCAAGCTCCTGCAACCGCCGGGTGACTAGTGCTTCAAGAGAAGTATGCTCAGGGACCGCAGGGTGTCATGGGGGCCACTGAGGGGGGGGGGGGCATAGTTGAGTTACTGCACGGTCTCAGATTCAGGCTGCCTTGGGTTCACCTTTTGGTTCTGCCTCTCACTAGCTGTGTGACCTTGGGCTCTTCGCTTAACATCTCAGACCCTCAATCCCCTCATCTGTAAAATGGGGCTAATAATAGAATTGACGTCATTGGGCTATTATGAGAATTCAATTCGATAAACTGTGTAGGACACTAAGAATAGCCCCTGGCACATAGTAAGCACCCAGCAAAAAGTTTTACTTATTTTTTTTCATGCTTTCTCTTCCTTTTGTTTGATTTTCCTAACACTCTGTGTTTGGGGATGGGACTCTAAGATCTGGTTTCTAAAACAGAACTGCTCTCAACAAACTCCTCCCGTTAGCCTGATTTTTTTTTTCATTTGGAATGACACAGTTCTGTCATGATTTTTCCCTCAGTAACCATATGTCTGGCAAGGACCCCAGGGAGAAAATATTTCCCAGATGGTTTCGTTTATGTCAGCCTACTGTGCGCCAGGCACCCGTCCGGACAAAAGGGACGCATTGTCGACCCATAAAGGCAAGGTCCCTGTCCTCTTGGAGTTTACATTCCCATAGGAAAGACAGATAATAAACAGACAAATATAAACAGACATAATTACCCGGGGAGGTAAGTGTGGTTAAGGAAGCATTGCCAATAAAAGGAATCTTAGGGAGGGTCAGAAGGGGACTAAGGTGGTCAGGGAAGTCTCATCTCAGGGGCTAACATTGAAATTGAGACTGAAAGGTTAAGAAGCCTCCCAAGTCAAAAGCACAAGTGCAAAGGCAGTCCAGGCAGAAGCCCGTTCAAAGGCCCAGGGGCAGGCAAAGGCTTTGAGAACGCTCCAGAAATCGAAAGGACATCGTGGCTGAGACATACAGCCCTGGTAGGGAGGGAGAGCAAGCAGGGTCATTACGTGCATTTTGAAGATGAGGAATAGAGAACCCAGAGAGATTGACAGATTTACCCACAATGCCCTGCACATAGTAGGCGCTCCATAGGTTGTAAGATTCTCAGTCAGTAGGGCGAGGCTGAGGCCTTTTGCCTTCCAATTTAGACTGAGAGTTCCCACCAGGACTAGGGATCGGCTACCCAGGAGGACTGATACAGTCTTTTTCATCGGTGAGTCATAGGCAACGCACATTACAGTGTGGGGTCGAGTGGCCCCAGCTGCCGCCTGAATGTACCGGGCGGGGGTGGGCTCAGGCCGTGGCTGCAGCTTTTTAGCATGTTTACGATGAGCTGAAAGCACTCACCGCTTAATTTAAAATACCGCTCACACATCCACATACAATTCAGCAGCCGGGGGAGCTGCCAGGAATCGAGGCTCAATGTAGAAAATTGGAAGGTCAGGAATATCGGGTGCCCAGCCCTGTTTCCCAGCACCCACAGGCTGTCTCTGACCCTATACAGAAGCACCTTCCCCAATAGACTCCCAGAGGTCGAGACGTGGATGGGGGCCGCGGGGTCTGCATGGGAAGGGAGGCCTGTGCAGGGCCCTTTGTGCGGGCCACACTGGTAGTTCTACCTGGTCTTCAGCTTGCCTGCCCTCCACTTCATCCACGCCTATTAAAGTACCCCTCAAAGCCCGACCCCAGTCTCCTGGTGAAGCGTCCCCAGGCAGCCCCTCCCAACACCCCCCCCCCTTCTCCGCTCCCCATCTTCGTGTTCCTGGAAATCTGACCGTTGGGAAATCTCATTTGGCCCCGATATCAAGCTGCCTGGGCTGGCTGCTGCTATTTCCTGTGTGTGTATCTCGTCTCCCCAACCACACGGGGGCCCTCAGCGCACATTCGAGGACCACGGTGCTTTCTTTTCTGTCCCCCCACGGCTCTCGGCACACACACGAGCTCTTCCTCCTGAGTTACTGTGACAGTATGGTTTGAAATGCCTTTCGGGGAGAGTTACCTGCTCTTAATTGAAACACAAGAAGTTCCACCTGATGAAAATGTAAAAGCCCTCAGGGGCATCCGCTTTTCTTTCCGTTGCTCCCCCTACACCCCGGGGGTACCTGCCCACGGACTGGACAAACCTGCAGGCTTCTCGCTCCAAATCCCCCACAGTTCAGCTCTCTGCTCATAAGATTCCTCCTGACTGGGAAGTCCCCTCTCCCAGGTCTACCCATCAAAAGCCCAACTCGCCCTTCAAGGTCAAATCCAAATGCCATCTCTGCCATGGCAATGCACCACCCCAGGTACAATTCTTGCCTCACCCCCAAACCCTCATGGCACCCTGTGCCTGCTTCTTTTTTGAATTTTGTTAATGTATATTTATTTTTGAGAGAGAGACAGAGACAGAGAAAGACAGAGTGCGAGCAGGGGAGGGGCAGGGAGTGAGGGAGACACAGAATCCGAAGCAGGCTCCAGGCTCCGAGCTGTCAGCACAGAGCCCGATGGGGGGCTCGAACTCACGGACCACGAGATCATGACCCCAGCCGAAGTCAGATGCTCAACTGACTGAGCTACCCAGGCGCCCCTGGGCCTGGCTCTTTTATGTTATAGGCTGGCGGGCTAGAATAACCTAGGTTTAAATTCCAACTCCATCCCATCCCTAGGCAACCTCAGTTTCCTCTTCTGGAAAAGGGGATCACAACCTGCCTCAATGGGATATTGGAAGTGGCCAATAAAATAATAGTATCTGCAGCCCACTCAACACAAGACTTGGCCTATGCGGCTCAGTAAGTGCTACTTATCATGAGCCCCTTCCTCACCTCCGGGAAGCAGAGTGAAGTCATGGCTAAGAAAGTGGGCTTGGGACTCAGTTGTATCTAGGTCCCAGGCGGGGATCCATCATTTCCTAACAACGTGACATAATGTACACAAGGTAAACCACTCGGCACGGGGCTCCTTGCTTCAAAATTGCTCACTTCAGGTCTACACTGCCCTACAACCTAGAAAATTCCTTTAAGGGCACAGACAATATTTTACTTATCTGTGCATCTCTCCCTGCCTAGCCTAGCCCAGAACCTCTGCAGCTGGCAGGCCCACAATAAATCCTTGTTGAATTGAATTGAAAACCCAAACCAGATGTGCCTCCTCCCCTGTCAAACGAAGCTTTCAAGCTGGTGGGTTGGGCCTCTGCCCCTTCGACACCTCCTCCCTCGGAGCTGAGCAGCCAGGCCGCCATTGTCTCAGTGGCTCTGGGGAATGGGAGCCCGGGGGTGAAGACAGATAGCAAGTGGCTGGGACGGGGAGGGGGGACGAGTTGGGTAGGGCAGAACGCTCTCTCTGCTCCTGGCGACTCTGAGCGGATTGCCTTCGAAGGGTGTTATCCTGATGTCTGTGCCCAATGAGAACAAGTGGGTTTGATTCCTGAAGGGACATGCCAAAAGCCCTCACCCACCCAGGGCCCAGCTGTTGAGGAAACCCACCTCTCCCCCAAACACCGAAAATGGCGAACAAATGAAGGTTTCAGGGGAAAGCTCCCTTCTCCTGTAGCAGAGACAGTAAAACTGAGGTTCAGACATGGTCAGCTCCAAAATCATGAGGCTTGGGGCCCCTGGGTGGCGCAGTCGGTTGAGCATCCGGCTCTTGGTTTCGGCTCAGGGCATGATCTCACAGTTCGTGGGATCGAGCCCCCGTGCTGGGCTCTATGCTGACAGTGTGGAGCCTGCTTGGCATTCTTTCCCTCTCTCCCTCTCTCTCTACCCCTCCCCTGCTCTCTCTCTCTCTCTCTCTCTCTCTCTCTCTCTCTCCCTCTCTCTCTCTCTCTCAAAATAAATAAACATTCAAAATCATGAGACTGGGCTTCAAAGCACAGTTCAGCTGGTGCCATAGGCAAGCCCTAACCACTGAAATACCCTGTCTCTACATTAGCCTTGCTAGGGAAGGATAGAGGTATGTGTTTGTGCCCCCAGCTCTGCAAGCCCACTGAGAGAAGAACACAGGGCTTTCTGGAGGAAACATACTCCAAAAAGCACAAACCCGTTTTGAAACTATGAAAAGAAGCCCTCGTCTTCAGTGTGTCTGAGCCAGAGCTGTGCAGACAGGGCACAAAGAATAGTATATTGTCCGGCAAGGGTCAAGGCTAAGAGCCCGACACAAGAACATGGCTGCCTGGACTGTAACTCTGGCTCTGTCTCATACTAGCCTGCCTGTGTCTTAACCTCCCTGTGCACTCTACGACTGCTTGTTAAATAAAAATAAATGCACACCTCTGTCCCTCCGTTAGCAAGACTGGCCTAGAGGCAAGGTAGCCAAATGGTTAGAGTTTGCCCATGGCGACAGCTGAAGTCTGCTTCCAACCCCAGGCGCATGATCTCAGAGCTGAGTGTCTCTGAACCTCGCTTTTGCCATGTCTAATGTGGGGATAGCAACGGTGCTTCCTCCAAAACCTATTGCAACATTTAAATGAGATAGCTCCCAAGTCATGGACACAGAGGCAGGGTACTCATCATTTGAATCTTGGAGAGTGCTATTTCCCTTTTTTTTTTTTTTTTTTGCCTCTTCTGGGTTAACACACGACATGTAGTTTTGGAAATTCTACCGCAGTGAAGGAACGATTTCATCGTTTTGCCAATGAAATTCCTAAACATCGTATTCGAGAGCCAGAAAGGGGAAACATGTTTGGTCATTTCTAAACAACGCAAGCATGGGCAATCAGTTTCCCCACTCAGCAGATCTGACTCCCCCCCACACACACACCCCCCGCCACCCCAAAGCTGCAGAAGTCACTTTGCAGGACAACATCGAAGGAATGAGTATTTTACTGCAAACAAAAGCCATCTTTGTTTGCTGCCCAGCTTTGGGAGAAAAAAAAATACCTCAACCCAGGAGCTTGGAAAATTCTTGAAAGTTCTCATTTTATTCCAGCAAATCCAACTGAATTGGCAAGACTCCTGGCCATGTGAACCTGAGTCAGAATGAGTCGCTTCTACCCACCACCCTCCCCACAGCACCCAGAACCCAGCAGGGTCCGCTGGGCATCGATACACATTGGTTGTCGATTCCTCCATGGGAGCCGCAGATTCTATTTCTACAATGTCTGCTACATTGCCAAAACATTCAGAAAGCAGCACCAAAGAACATTTTGAAAAAGGGAAAAAAAAAAGCATCCATCAACTCACCAACTCTAACACAAGTCTTAATTTTGTGTGGAAAGTTCTCTTCCAGTCTTTATCCACGTGCAGACATATTTTTACAGCACTGTAGTCATAGGAAAAAACTGTAGCAGCTTCAGCCAAGAACCAGATACCATACAGCTCATGTCACTAAACTTTCCAAGTGAGGGCTTTTTTCTCCCTCATTCACTCCATTCATTCATTCCTTCGGTCAGTCAGTCAGTCAGTCATTCGACAAACATGGATTTCACCAGGCTCTAGTGCTATGCCCTGGGGAGTACGGGATGGAGATGACTAAGTCACAGTCCAAGCCCTCGAGCAGCTCCCAGTTTAGTGGGGCAGACAAGTCAGCAGGAAGTTACAGTGCACTAGGATCAATACATGAACGCAGTGAAAGGAGCATCCACCTAAAGGTGGGCAGGTAAGGGGTGCGGGGGGCAGGGGAGACCAGGCAGAACGTATACAAAGGCATGAAGTCAGAGAAAAACAAGGTGTCATCAGCTAGCCAAAAATAGCTCAGAATGGCTGGATCATAGGCAGATGACAGTGGACGCAGCAAGAAAGGAAGGAGGAGGGGGGCAAATCATCAAGACGAAAGGTTTCGGTTTCGTTCTGAAGACTGTGGGGGAACTTCGGAAGGATTTTCAGCAGGGTAGTAGCACAGTCAGACAGATGTACATCTTAGAAAGACTGCCCCAGCCACAGAGCAGAGGGTAGATGAGAGGACATGAGACAGGTAACAGGGGGACCACTTAGCAGGCTGTCACAGCAATCGATCAAGATAAGGAGGGTGTAAATGAATGAGAGGGCTTCTCCACTTACACGCTGCGTCACCTCAGTAGGTGACTTAACCTCTCTGTGCCTTAGTCTCTCTCCTCCTCTGTACAGCGAGAATAACCAGAGCATCTTCCCGGTGGAGCTGTTGGGAAGATTCCACGAGACACTGCATGCAAAACGCCTGGCATAGTGGCTGCTGCCCGGGAGACACTCGACACATGTTACTTCCCCTTCCCCCTCATTCCCTTTCCTTCCACCTCACCCTTCCTTAAAGGCAGGCACGGAATGGAGCATGGAGGTGGCCGAGGCAGGACTCTAACCCAGACAGTCTGACTCCAGAGGGCAGTGGAGAAAGTTTGAAAGTTAGAAGGGTTGTTTAGCTGAGTCGAGGGCCCAGCTGAGGTTGGAAACTATGACTTTCGAGTAGGACTAATCAACAAAGTGATGGGATTTTCTCCAGCAGTGTTCCTCCATCTGGGTGTAAGCACAGAGGAGGAGGCTGTCAGTTAAATTTATCCAGGCTTGGGTTTTTGCCTAGTGGATGTGTCAGAAAGACACGGGGCAAGGGAGTTTAGGATACAGGCAAGATCCTGAAGTCTACATTCCAGGAGTTAGGCAAACAGAGCTGGCTTCAAATCTCATCTCTGTCCAGTACTTGCTGTGGGACTCTGGGTAAGTCACTCAACCCCTCTGAGCCCCAGTCAACTCAGTAAAAAAAAAAAAAAAAAAAAGAAAAGAAAAAGAAAAGAAAAGACAACAAACAGTACCTGTCTCATAAACTTACTTTGAGAATTACAGGAGATTATTGAAGCGATGGTATAAGACATGCCTGGCACATACATATTCATTATTATGTTTATCATCATCATCATCATCATCATTATCATCATCAGTTTCAAGGATGGATAGGAAAGGGAGTGAGGTGGGAGCCGCTGACTGAGTGGGAGAATGAAGGGGGGCTCGAGAGTCCAGAGATCGTCCTGGGGTAAAAAGGATGAGCTTTAGGGGTCAGTGGACGGGATGTGGGTGGCAGGGGGTGCTGAGATGGAACAGGTCTGACCGATGATGGAATTATGGTACCGTTAGAACGGGGGTGTGTCCTGCACATGGATCATGGATGTCAAACTCACCCAGAATGATGCCAGGACTTGGGGTGAAGAAGAAGACAGTGAGCCAGATGTCGAACTCTTCGTTGCAAGGGTGAGGGAGGGTGGTTTGGCCAGGAGGGGGTGGTGAAGAAGAAGGGTCGATGAGGAGAGGAGAGAAGAGGGTGCTGTAGCCAGATGGCATGTGAAGGAGGAGTTCTTGGCTGAAGGCGGAGGAGTAACGGTCTGGAAGCAAACAGGGGAAGCGAGAGCACAGACCCCACCTCCCAGCCCTGGGGTGCCTGCGGCGTGAGAACTGTCCACTAGAGGGCGCAGCAGGCAAAGCCGTGAGCCCTTCCGTGGAGACCGGTTTCAGCACTCGCAGGCGCCAAGGTAGAGAACCCTGTCCTGGGGATTGTTTCCCCGCGAGGCCGGGGGGGGGGGGGTAGATTCCAGAGGGTGCGAAGAAGGATAGGAGAGGGCAGTAGTAGGGAGACAGATGAGTCAGGGGTAGGGGGGAATGGGAGCAAAGAGGAGAATGGATGGGGATGCTATGGGAGAGGACAGATGACCGGCAGGGCGACTCACGTTTGGGCTGTAGCCCCCGGGGGGGTGGGTTGTGAGGCTTGGGGGGATTAACTGTCCTCAGACTTCCAAATGGAGCTTTTTTTCCCTTTACATCTTTTGTTTATTATAAAAGTAACACATGCTTGTTTCAAACAATTCTAATCATTACCAAAGTGAAAATCTGCCTCCCCCATACCGTTCCCCAGAGGTAACCACTGTTGACACTCTGTCTATTCTTCCAGATTTTTTTTCCTATGTATAATATATAATACCCTTAACAGAAATCAGATCCGACTATACTAATTCTTCTGCAGCTTGCTTTTGCTGCCATACTATATTGGAAACATCGTTGCTACATTGAATGCTCTGTGCCGGCTACTGTGCTAAGTATTTCATTTGGATTAGCTTCAGTACTCCTCACAACTTCACCAAGAAGGTGTGATTATTTTTCCCATTTTACAGATGAGAAAATTGAGGCACCCTGAGGTTTAGAAACTTAAGCAAGGTCACACAGCTTACAAAGGCTACAGCAAGAAGTCAAGCCTACCCAGTGTGGCAACAGAACCCACTTCTTAATCATTAGCGCAGTGAAACTTCATATACCATTGTTTTTTTTTTTTTTTGTAACGTTTATTTATTTTGGGGAGAGAGAGAGAGAGAGAGCGGGGCAGGGGCAGAAGGAGCTGGGGACACAATCTGAAGCAGGCTCCAGGCTCAGAGCTATCAGCACGGAGCCTGATGCGGGGCTCGAGCTCACAAACTGCGAGATCATGACCTGAGCTGAAGTCGGACACGCAACTGACTGAGCCACCCAGGTGCCCGCTCGTATGCCATTATTTCGATGTACTATCACTTATCCAACCAGTGCGGCATGGAGGTCATTGAAGTTCTTTCCAGTTTTTTGCTCTCTACGAACAAGGTCTAAATGAACCCCAGACACAGAATGTTTCAAAAGGATAAACTCCTTAAAAGAAAACTTTGCTGGGTCTAACAATATTTCAAGTGGCTCTCCAGACATTGTGCTTATTTAGACGTGCCTAAGAACGGATCCGTGTGCCTGTTTCACCATAGTCTCACAAACGCAGGGTTTTAGCAACCTTCTAAATTTTTGCCAACCCGAAAGGTGAGAAGTGACATTTCGATTACCGAAATGCTGTTTTAATTTGCATTATCATTAGTACTTAATTATCACTGAGGTTGTGAACATTTTCATCCGGCCTAAGTCCTTTGTGTCTCGCCTGCGAATTGCCTGTTCGCTATGCTCTGACCGTATCCCTCGTGGCCTTGTTCGTCGCGTTCTCACTGCCCGCCAGAAGCTCATGCTTTCATTCCTTCAACACGTGTTTATTGAACACCTACTGTGTGCCAGACGTGGCCCTAGCTCTAGGAATACAGTGGTGAATAAGCCAACACTCAGCTTTCATGTGAGTAGAGCGGATCACAGTGAGTGCTACAAAGAAAACAGATGCACTTCCTATAATGGAGCTCTTAAGATATTATGAATAGTAAACCTCTGTCTGCCTTCTGTGTGTGACTTTATCCTGGCTTGCCCTTGCAGCTTTGCCTGAGGTAACTTTCGCCCGCTGAAGTGGTTCAGTTTTTGCGTTGTCATATCTGTCATGCTTCTCCTTTATAGCTCCTAGGGTCTCTTCTTGCCTTGCAAAGACTTCCTCCCTCGATACTTAAAAAATATCCTCCTGCGCGTTCTTCCGATCTTTCGGCGATTTCTGTTTTTAAAATCTAAATCCTGGACTCAGATGGAATCTATTTTGGAATAAGGAGTGAGCCAGACATTCCGCTTTATTTTTTTCTGACGGCAGGGCCAGTTGTCACAATCAATGGCACCATGTGTTAAGCAGTGTGTCCCCGTCCCCAGAGATGATGAAGCAAGGCCCACAGACCGAAAGAGCCTGGCTCAGGGTCGCGTAACAAATCAGCGGTGGCGGAGCTGGGCAGAGGTTGGAGGTCCCAGGGGTGCGGACTTTCATGGCAACGATCCACAACTGAGCTTGCTCTTGCTTCATCCCCTGGTGCCTTGAACCACCTTCCCCGACGCGCACCAAGATGAACCGTCTGCACCGTGGCACCTGCCCTTTCCAATAAGCCCCTCAACCTCTTGCTCAGGGATAGGAGTGCAGTGGCCCGTGGGACCCCCACTACTTATAAATAGGCCAATACCTGCTGATCTCTGCTGAGATACCTCACACTGGGGGCAGAGGGCAGGCAGATTTGCCACTTAGGAACCAAACTAGGAAGCGTCCATTCTAAATAAAGAAATCCAGCATTGTTTTCATTCAGTTACTCGTGGAGCAGCTACATTTCCTGAGACTGTCCACGTTTTCACGTCCCTTCCCCCCAACAAGAGACAGGCACCCAGGAGTGGGGAGAGAGGAATTAAAATGGTAGTTGAAGTCATTCAGGCTACTTGAAGTGACATTTTTTAAAGATCATATTTTCCCTCAGTCACCGGGAGATTTTCGGTCAAAGTGTTCGAACAAAATAGGTAGATAATTGCCTCTATTATTTCACTTGGCTTCTTTCCATGGACAGTCACAGCCGAAGGTACTGGCACGTTCTTATTCTCCTACTATACATGGTGTGTACTTCGTTGTTTCTCTTCTAAACCCTGCAGGAAATTGACTGCTTGTAAAAAAGGTAAAACAACTTTTTAGCATTTCCTGTCCCCTACCTATGGGCAGGGTGGGGAGCTGGTCTCTGCCGTGAGATTTAAGGTCTTTCTCTGCATGCCAAGGCTCTCGCTAACTAGTGACTGACTAGTCACAATGTCAGATATTCCCAGAAGCAATACAGTGGAAAGAAACCTGATTTCCAGCTCTAACTCAGGCCATGACTTGCTGTGTGACCTGGGGCAAGTTGCTGACCCTCTCTGGGCCTCAGTTGGCTTCCAGTAAAATGAGAAGGTCTGTCTCAGTGGGTTCCCTAACCAGGCACCTTGTCAAAATCACCAGTGATATTTATCAGCATGCAGATTCCAGGCCCCAATTCAGACTCACTGAATCAGACTCTCTGAGAGTTATAGGAGCCACTGTATCTGTATTTCTACAAAATGCCCAGTGATTCCATTGTGCAGTGAACTAGATGAGCTCAGGGTCACTTCTACCTCTGACATTAGAGAGGTGCTTCCTTCCCTCCCCGCCCCTGCCCCCCCAAAAAAGAATGGAGCCCACTATCTTATCACGAGCCCTGAAAGCTTTAGCCATTCATTTATCAGATACGGAGCAGTCGCCTTTGAGGACAGGACCCAGAAAGAAGGGGTTCACACATTCTTAATGGGGATGGGGATCATGAGAATAAAAAACAACAGTAGCAGTAGCAGAAAAATGGGGGACGGGATCCACCTAAAGGCTAACGTAGCCTAAGACCCCACTGAGGAAGTAGAAGGCATTGACATATTGTAGGGACCGCACTTGAGGCTCATTTTCCCTGGGGTCATCTGTGCCTCAGCCTGGGTGACACAATTCAAAGAGGTAGAGCCCCACTGGGTAACACACTTCCCTTTAGCTGGTGAGATCTTATGGCTCCCGAAGTTGATAACAGCAAGTGAGGGTGTGAACACATCTCTGTCCATCGCTGGGACCATCGGACCTCAGGCCTCGGGCCAAAGCGTGACTTGTAACACGAAGCCTGTAGAAAGCACAGGACCCTCTTCTCATAACTGGGATCCTGGCCTCTTTTGGCAAGCGAGAGCCCGCATTTCCTGTTGGCTTTATCCCCCTACTCTGCTGACCTAGATCCTCGACTCTCTGGCTCTGTGCTTGAGTACACATGCATTATTCATTCTCCACTCGCCTGTTATTTACTAAGCACCTACTCTGACCCGACGCTGGGTTAATTAGGCCAAATGGGAGCAAAACAGCCATGGCCCTGGCTCTTAGGAAGCCAACAGGCTAGCACGATAGGTTTCAACCTTATCAGAACCAACACCTCTTTCCTATAATAAATCTTTTTTGTTGTTGTTGTAGCCCCTGACTATCCTGAAATGAAATTCATAGATACCGTAATCTGTCTACACACAGAAATTTAAAAAAAAAAAAGATCAATAAACGTCCATTTCCAAGAGGAAATGAAAAGGATCCATAATAAACTACCACAGATTGAAATATGTAAATGCTCACACAGGACTGTACTGAAAGACCAAGTGAATTAGGCTGAGGCTTGTGCCTTCATATAGAATCCCCGTAAATGCAATAGCTTTACAAACTCATAAAGGAGCATTGTATTGGTGACTCTAACCCCAAAAGCAGCATCACTATTCTTCATTTTGCAAGATGGCCCTGGGCATCCAAGCATCCCCGTTTCCAGGCCACTAAAGGACTTCACAAATTTTCCTAAAGTCCCCTAGGGGGCAGTATTGCCTCAGTTGCGAGCCACAGGTCTTGTCTTTCAGTTCCGGTGGAATAGAGGCTTTGTCTAGTTCTCTCTCCCTGGGCTGCCATCCCCTTCACTCCTGCCCCCCCCCCCCCCGCCAAGGAATAGAGTCCAGTCCTTGCTACCAGTGCCTTGTTGGGACTCATAAATCCTACACTGTTCTTGATCGGTTCAGCTGGCCAGGCTGGGGAGGACGGCTGCTTCTACCAAGGCCAATTGCTTGTCTAGACTGTAACCTGTTGCGGCCACTGTCTTTGGGCGCCCCCACTGAACTCAGCTCCTGCAGCCGGGTCTCCTACCCCATACCCAGATTGCCACTACCTGCAGATACCATCCCTTCCTCTCTGCACCCCAGCACCCCCCACTGGCCCTCCATGCCAGCCCCAGACTGTTGATAAACAGTAGACCACGTCCACGGGGTTGGAACTCGGAACTCGGGTGTCACCAGATCCCTGTGGCCTTTTTTGCCCGCAGCTAGATTCCCTTAGGTAATGAAAAAGGAAATAATTCTCTTCTGCAAATAGGACGACAAAGAGAGTCGGCCACCCTTGGGGCTTTCTTCTTTTTTTTTTTTTTTTAATTTTTTTTTCAACGTTTTTTATTTATTTTTGGGACAGAGAGAGACAGAGCATGAACGGAGGAGGGGCAGAGAGAGAGGGAGACACAGAATCGGAAACAGGCTCCAGGCTCCGAGCCATCAGCCCAGAGCCTGATGCGGGGCTCGAACTCACGGACCGCAAGATCGTGACCTGGCTGAAGTCGGACGCTTAACCGACTGTGCCACCCAGGCGCCCCATTGGGGCTTTCTTCTATCCTCCTGTAAACAGCTTTCTTGTCAGCATCACTCAAATAGCCCCAAACCATTTGAGAAGCCAGCGCTGTTCCCCTGCTGAGCATTGTAGCCAGGAGTAGGGGCTCTGAAATCAGACACCCCTGGGTTTAAATCCAAGGTCTCCCTCATACTACCGAGGGACTTTCAGAGTTCCACTCGGACTCCCTGAGCTGCAGCTTGCGGATCTGGAAGGTAAGTAGCAGTAATAACAGTACCCACCTCCACTGTGTCCTTCTAAGGATGAAGTGAAGTGAATGCCCCATAAGATGTTCAGCATGTGCCTGGTGCTTAGTAAGCCCCCAGAAAATGATAGTTATTGTTTCTATCCTGGGAATCGCATGGTGTGCGCAGAAAACAGGCTCTGCTAACTTGTCCCATGCTGCATGTTTCCACTTTATCTTCTAGACCAAATTAGAAGTTTTTGTGAAGCTGACCAGAATGTATTTTTATTTTTGCTATCCCATCTCATTCCACAATAAACATCTGAGATGCAGTCATTGGGAAGCAGAATTAACTAGGAACTTTATTTATTTATTTATCTTTTAATGTTTATTCATTTTTGAGAGAGAGAGAGACACAGACTGTGAGTGGGGGAGGGGCAGAGAGAGAGGGAGACACAGAATCCGAAGCAGGTTCCAGACTCCGAGCTGTCAGCCTGGACCCCGACGTGGGGCTCGAATTCATGAACCGCGAGATCATGACCTGAGCTGAAGTCAGATGCTCGACCGACTGAGCTACCCAGGTGTCCCTATTTATATTTTTTACATTCTTTTTATTTTTTGAGAGAGAGAGAGAGAGAGAGTGAGCGGGAGAGGGGCAGGGGGAGAGGGAGAGAGAATCCCAAGCAGGCTCCATGCTCAGTGCAGAGCCCAACACAGTGCTCATTCCCACGACCCCGGGATCATGACCTGAGGCAAAACCAAGAGTTGGACACTCAACCGACTGAGCCACCCAGACGCTCCAGGAACTATATTTAAATATGGTGCCTGCTTCCTTAGAAAATTCAAGAATTGTCTGAAAAGATGTCTGGTGAACTGCGCTGCATGTGTGAACAGAGCTTCTAGAGGAAAGGGGAAAAACAAAATCAATCATCCAGGTGCCAAGAAGAGCATTCAGCTCCTGTGCAGAGACAATATTAAAAAGTCATCTCGGGGCACGTGGGTGGCTCAGTCAGTTGAGTGTCCAACTTTGGCTCAGGTCACGATCTCACGGTTCGTGGGGTTGAGCCCTGTGTCGGGCTCCATGCACACAGCTTGGAGCCTGGAGCCTGCTTCGGATCCTCTGCTCCCTCTCTCTCTGCCCTTCCCCTGGTCGGTCTCTCTCTCTCTCTCAAAAGTAAATAAACATTTAAAAAATGTTTAAAAAGTCATCTCAGTTCAAGCAGCTAGGTTAAGGTAACAGACATCCTGAATGTTCTAACCTGTTTGCTTCACATTAAGAAAGGGTCTTGGAACGATGCAGGAACCATTGATGGGAGCATTCAATCATTCATCAGTCAGTCAATATTTATTGAGCACCTACTATGTGTGTGGCACTCTGGAGGCAAAAGAAAGCAGAGAAGTATGGGGCACCTGGGTGACTCAGTTGGTTAAGTGTGTGACTTCAGCTCAGATCATGACCTTGCGGTTCACGAGTTCCAGCCCCGCACTGGGCTCTGTGCTGACAGCTCAGAGCCTGGACCCTGATTCGGATTCTGTGTTTCCCTCTTTCTGCCCCTCCCCAGCTCTCTCTTTCTCTCTCTCAAAAATAAATAAACACTAAAAAAAAAATAAAAAAAGAAAGCAGAGAATTATAAGAATTGGCCTAGAACCTTCCCTTGAAGAACTTGCTACTCAGTTGGGGAGTGAGTAAAGGGAGGGGGGAGAAGAACAAATCCCTAGACAAAGTAATAGAAAGCCCTTCAGCTAGAACTTTCTGAATATGTCAACCTCCTTTTAGTTGCTGTAATTAAAGCCTCACAAAACCAACCAGACCAGACGTTCTGCTATTTGGTAAAACAAAAACAAAAACAAAAACAAAAATAGTCATACTTATTAGAGCAACTGTTTAACTTTACAAGGACTTACAGAGTGGTTCAGAGCCAGGTTTTGATGTCAGGCAGATCTGGGTTTAAGTTTTGGCTCCGCCATTTTCTTAGCTGTGTGACCTTGCTCACACTGCCTAACCTCTCTGAGCCAGTACCTTCCCTGATGGATTATTGTGAGGATTAAAAGAGATATGCGAGGCAAAGCACACAGCATAGAACCTACCACATAGTTAATGTGCCCTAAAAAGGTAGCTTACTATATATTCTTTAAAAGAGATAATGTTTTGACTGCTAACGCTTTGTAGTATATCTTGAAATCTGGACTTACGATAACTTCAGCTTTGTTCTTCTTTCTCAAGATTGCTTTCGATATTCAAGGTCTTTTGCGGTTCCATACACATTTTACTATGATTTATTCTAGTTCTGAGAAAAATGCTGTTGGTATTTTGATAGGGATTGCATTGAATCTGTAGCTTGCCTCACATAATATGGACATTCTAACAGTATTCTCTCAATCTGTGAGCATGGAGTATCTTTCCATTTGTTTACATCCTCTTCCATTTCTTCTAGTTTGCAAAGTACACGTGCCTCACCTCCTGGGTTAAGTTTATCTTAGGTATTTTTTTTCTTTTTGGTCCAATAGTAAATGGAATTATTTTCTAAATTTTGCTTTCTGTTCCTTCGTTATTAGTGTACAGAAATGCTACCCATTGCTGGGCATTAATTTTGTATCCTACAACTTTACTGAGTTCATTTCTTACTTCTCGTAGTTTTTTTGGTGGACTCTTTAGGGTTTTCTATGTATAGTATCACGTCATCTGCAAATAGTAATGGTGTAATTTCTTCCTTACTCACATGGATGCTTCTTATTTCTTTTTCTTGTCTAATTGCTGTGGCTAGGACTTCCAGGACTGTGCTGAATAAAAGTGGTGAGACTGACCATCCTTGTCTTGCTCCTGATCTTAGAGGAAAAGCTCTGTTTTTCCACCATTGAGTATTATGTTAGCTGTGGGATTTTTTTTTCACATATGATCTGTATTACGGAATGAATAAAAATCATGGAAATAAAAGGCACAGCATAGGGAATATAGTCAATGATATTGTAATAGGTTTGCATGATGACAGATGGTAGCCACAGTTGCGGTGAGCACAGCATAACGTATAGAGGTATTGAATCACTACGTTGTACACCTGAAACTAACGTAACATTGCATGTCAACTATTCTCAATTTTTTAAGAAGATCTTTAAAAATAAAAGAGAGAGGGGCGCTTGGGTGGCTCAGTGGGTTGAGCGTCCAACTTTGGCTCAGGTCCTGATCTCGCATCTTGTGAGTTCGAGCCCCACATTGGGCTCTGTGCTGACAGCTCAGAGCCTGGAGCCTGCTTCGGATTGTGTGTCCCTCTCTCGCTCTGCTCCTCCTTGCTCATGCTCTCTCTCTCTCTTTTTCTCTCTCTCTCAAGAATAAATAAAACATTAAAAAACCTTTTTAAAAATAAAGGAGAGAAAATGACCATTACTAGTGTTGGCCAAAGATATCTAGAAACTGAAAGAAAATTCTAATCTCTTCCATAACACTGAGGGCAGAAGTAGTAAGATGCTGAGGGAAAGAAAATATTCTTACAAACAGCTCCTTCTCCCCCTCAGGTTAATCTGACTTTTATGCTCCCACCTACTTGCCCAGAAGGGGCTCCTTTCCATCACTGAGGCCCCTCTCTGGGATCTCTTGGTCATCCAATTTCAATATTCCTCCCTTTACCACCTGCCTTTACAATTAGGCATCCCACATCTCTTTCCCTGAGGTGCTTAACCACACAAAAAAGGGTAGCAAAATCATAATAAGACCTTTTAAAAAAGAATGACCGGTACATAAAAGCCCAACGGTGCCTCTTAGAAAATGCACGTACACAAAACCCCACCAAAAAGGTCTGACTCATGCTTAGGAGATGCAACATGCAACACCTGAATAGATTTTTCTAACTTAACTGGCAAAACAAAACAAAACAAAACACTCCTTTCTGAATCTCCATCCAGGTACATATAGTTTTCACCCCAAAAGGAAACACTTTGGGTTATCACGAGAAATCATTATACCAGTTCCAACAGAACGTAGATGACAGAATTCACTGCTGAAAATGCTACCACCATGTGTACTTTGTTGTTTCCTGGTTATTAATACGATACATTTTGCCTCTGAATCAAATGCTTTTACGTATGCCAAGAAAAATCGTGAGTTACAGGAAGTCTAACAGACTTAATTAGCGAAGAGTTTAACTTAATCCAGTGGTTTTGCAGTAACCCAGACCAAGTCAGTTTCATTCCCCTCATTTAATGGGAAGTAAGTGGTCAGAAATGGCCTTTAGCAATCTTGTTAGAGAAAGGGCACATGATGTAAACAAATAAGGCTGCTTCTCCCAAAGTAGAAATGACAGGCTGAGGTCACTGTGATTGTCAATGGTGCTTTTTGCATGTAAGTTCCTTTTAGGTATATTACCTGTGGCTTTCTACTTTCTGTAATTACCTTTCCTAATGGTCAGAGTGCTGTTTTTCCTTCCTTTTACCAACCAGCATGCTTGGAAGAAAGTCATTCGTGGCCCCTCGAGTTTGCCCCGTAAGTGTATTTGAAAAGGCAAAGCCTCTTAGCCCAGCCAAATGCAACAGATTGGAAAAGTTCACCATAGAAACGGAAGGCCTATTACATGTAATAACCAAGCTCTTTGCAGCCTGATCCTAAGCACTAGGCCATAATTTCAGAATGAAAGAACCTGTAAAGGCTTCAGAAGATAGCAATGAAGACGATTAAGGGATTGAGAAGAAGATCTAGGGGGAAAGGTTAAAGGTGTTAGGATTATAAGGATGATTTAGCCTCAAGAGGAAAAAAAAAAATGAAGGAAGCCGACCAGCTGCTCTTCCTTGCTATTGATAGCACAGAATAAATGAATGGTAGCAGGAAGCACTTTAGGTGAGATGTAAGAAAGAACTTGGTCACAACGAGTCTCCTTAACCACTGAGGTCCATTCATTCTTCACTCCTAAAACATGGGTAGAGCCCCAACCACATGCTGGACTGTGTGCCAGGCACTGGAGAAGTTCAGTGTCACAAGAGAGAAACATGCCAAATCGATCGTCACAAGACAGCGGCATGTGTTCTATAACACAAGGAATTTGGAACGCTTTGGATTTTTAAAAAGGCGATAGGGTGGGGACATCTGTGTGGCTCAGTGGGTTAAGCGACCAGCTCTTGATTCCGACTCAGCGCGCGATGTCGAGGTTGGTGAGTTCCAGCCCTGTGTCTGGCTCTGCACTGCCAGGGCGGAGCCTGCTTGGGATTTTTTTTTTTTTTTAATGTTTATTTATTTTTGAGAGAGAGAAAGTGCAAGTGGGGTAGGGGCAGACAGAGAGAGAGACACACAGAATCCGAAGCAGACTCCAGGCTCTGAGCCATCAGCACAGAACCCGACGCAGGGCTTGAACTCACAAACTACAAGGTCATGACCTGAGCCGAAGTTGGACACTTAACTGACTGAGCCACCCAGGTGCCCCTGCTTGGGATTTTCTGTTTCCCTCTCTCTCTGCGTCTCCCCAGCCCCTCTCAAAAATACATACATACACACATACATACATACATAAAACTTTAAAAAAAGGTGATAGGCGTGCATATAGCATAATAGTATATATTGCCTCCAGAGGGGTCGGAGGGAGCACCCAGTAATGAAGTACATTGATATTTCTGGAGCACAAACACGAGAACATTCACGCAGGGTGTGAGAAATAAAGACTGTAAAGAGCCGCATCCCAGTTCAAGTTTTGCTGCCAGATGAGTTTGCCATAAACTTAAAAAAAGGCCCTCAGTTTTCGGAGCTTTTTGGGCTTCGGAATGATATGTATGGGACTGTGGATCTGTTTAAGGGGAATCTGGTTCAGCGGTGGCACTTGGGAATGACAGGGACCTTCTGGCGGCAGACAGAGCGTATGTCTCCAATGTGCCCCAACTCTGCTGCCTGGGTCCCGAGGACACATTTTGAGGAAGATGGCTGTGTGTGCGTGTGTGTGTGTGCGTGCGCGTGCACGTGTAACAGGGAACCTCCTCATTGCTCCTCAGCTTGAGCCCACCTTCAAGACCTGTATATACAGTGACCCCTGGCAATGCATCTCCAAGGAATGAACGAAACGGTCGCCAAATGGTTCTTGTTATCGTTATAATGATTTCAAATATTTGGCCCTGTAGCGCCTAGGAACAGGCCCACGGGTTTTCGGAATAAGCATCCTCACGTGGGGTTTGCAGGGTGTGGTAGAATCCCTGGGGGGGGGGGGAGGTCGTGTCTCCGGCCCCGGTGTTTAAGGTGTGTTCTGTGAGGAGCAGGGGCAGGGAGACCGGCTGCCCCCTCTGCCCTCTCACGCCCATTCCAGAGGATGACAGAGCTCGGCAAGGGATAAAGAAAGCCCAAAAGCCTACAGGAAGGGGCTTCTGAGGGCCCGGTTATGTGCACTGAGGAACCCCCAATTGCCTTCTACCGACCAAGCGCCTTCACTTAGGGACTAACCTCCTTGAGGAGAAACACTCAGTGAGGTCTGCCATACCCTCAGAACTTGTTTGCCTACTGAAGCCAAGGGGCGAAGTCCTTGAGCTCCCCCTCCTTCTGTTGCCAGTCCGAGCAAGGAGACCCCTCCCCAGGGCCCGTTTTCGGCTGCCACCTACTCGCAACCCCCACTTCCGCTCGAAGCTCAGAGAAACGCAGTCCCTCTTTTTGTCTTTAGACCCCCACAGAAGCATGTCCTCCACCCGGGTCCTCGTCTCTGCCCTCTGGGAATCCCAGCCCACATCATTTCAGGATGAGCTCAGCCCCACCACCACTCCCTCGGAGGCCTGGCTTCCCAACCTTGGTGATGCCAAAGCACACAACCGTTGCGACACACAGGGTCCACCCTGGGCAAAACGGAGCCGGCGCAGCCTTCGGTCGGTCGGCTGATTTCCTGCACCCTCAGGCCCCGCCCCTGCTCGCCAGGCCTTTCTCTTCCCTGGGGAGTCAACTCCCTATAACCCTTCCCTCTCCTCTCCCTGACAGGAAAGGCTCTAATAAAGCAATTTGCCCTCAGACGTAAAGAATAATCCTGCCTTGCCCAGGCGCCCCCACAGTTGGACTCACGGGAATCAGGCACCGATGGCGGGATTTGTGACAGGCCTCCCAGGCAACAGGGAGAGATATGGGGGCAGGGGGACCAGCAGCCATCAGCCGCCAAGCTCTCACCTTCCACATGTAAGATGTCCTGTGGCAACGCTCCTCAGAGGAATGGACTGCTGGCTGAACCGCAGTCAGGTCATACAGTCAGAGGAGAATATCTGGGGTTGGGGTTGACCTGGCTAAGATGTAGTTTTTTGTTTGTTTGGGTGTTTAGTTTAGTTATTATTTATTTTGAAAGAGAGACAGAGAGAGAATGAGCAGGGTAGGGGCAGAGAGAGAGGGAGAGAGAGAGAGTTCCAAGCAGGCTCCACGCTCCACGCAGAGCCCGATGCAGGGATCGATCTCACCAACCGTGAGATCATGACCTGAGCCGAAATCAAGAGTCGGACGCTCAACCGACTAGCCACCCAGGCGCCCCCCCCCCCCGCCCGATGTAGTTTTGCCAAAGGTTGAGGGTGCTGGAGGGAGGGGATTGGGTAAGGAAGAGGAGATTTTGAGAAAAAAAAAAAAGATACGTTGGTAAGAAGAGGGAAAAGAGAAGTGAGGGAAGAAGCAGTGCAGGAAGAAAAGTCTGGAAGGCAGTGGAGTGTGAGCCAGAGGACTAGTGAAAGTGGACTGAAAGAAACAGTTTGAGTGCTTATTTTGTAGCGGACACTATACCTGTGTTGTCTCATGGCATCCTCACAACAACCCGTGGAGATGACATCTATTATTAGATCCATTTTACAGCAGAGGACACAGAGGCTTTACTGTGGTTAAGCAACTGATAGCATGTCACACAATCAGCGAATGGTCTCACAAGATTCAAACACTTGTCCATCTGACTCCAGAGCCTTCAGCTATCACCACCTCTTGACCGAAAAGGGAGACCAAATTTAAAAGCCCTGGAAATAGCCTCTGAAGATAAGAAAGGACTAGGACATTCGTTGCTTCATTCAACATATAAGCCCTGAATCCCTCCTTTATGCCTCAGAGAAGTTAGCCATGAATAAATCAGTCCTTATTCTCGAGGAGCTCACCCTCTAGCGGGCACAAATCCAGCATACGACTCCCATACAATGGAATACATTATAATGGGGGCCGATCGGGGAGGGCTAGTGGGGCACCTGAGTGGCATTGAGAAAGCATCACAGAAAAGACATTTGAGACAGACCTGGAAGGACAGGTGAAAAGCAGCCATCAGGAAGCAGACAAGGAAAGCAAGCGTATTCCAGGCAAAGGGAATAGCATATGTTAAGGAACAAAACATGGCAATTTGAGGAGGAGCCGGGATGGTGGGGATCGGTGTGAGATTATACTGGAGGAGAAGTCAGCAGGGGTAGGGTATTCCTGAGTGACACCTCTGAGCAGAGACGGGTGACATTTAAAAGTTAGAATAACTAGAGTGACATGGGTATTAAACAGTTAGAAAGGACCCAGGGCCATCAACAGTAAGTAAGGCCACATTGGGGCCTCTATGGTAGGGATTCCTTGTTTTTGGAATAGTCTTGGCAACCAACGTGAACATAGCCAGATAATTAGTACGTTAGCTAGTACTAAGGCTTTCGTGCTGCTTGAACATTTAGCCTGACAGTCTAGCTCTATCTGGCATGCGTACAAGATGTGTGTAGAGCGGCACATAATACTATTTTACAGAAGCAATTTTATAAATTGCACCCATATCGGTAGGTAAGAGGGTCTTTACCATCCTGCCAAAACTTGGGGATCTATTCCACAGATGGTCGGGAAGGAAGAGTGTAGTATCTTTATAGCTCCCCTTACGCACATGGGCCACGGCCACACCCATAATAGTCCCTAATCAATGTTGAATTGCTGTAATGAAGTCTGTTGAATTGAATGTCTTCCCTCTGAAATTTGATCCCTGTCAATTTCTTTAAAACGTTTTATCTAATAATTCTAATTAACTCACCTCTTACCCTTAGCCCATTCGTTGCTATCGCTAATAACGTCAGGTATTCTCAGGTCAGAGAAGGAGCGTTTTTAAATTATCTTTGGACTCCATAGAGCTTCCTCTGGGTTAATTATCTTCCGATTCTCCCTGACTCATCCGTGGTCATCCCACACGATAGTCTTCATGCTAGCATGGACTTTATTGTCTGACCTGTTGTTTTTCTGAGCCTGCCGAGTAAGAGAATCAGTGATGCAGACTAGCTACACAATGAGGTTATATTAATCATTTATTTGTAAGTGAAACAGCTCACCTTTCACATCAGCTCTCCTAACATGTCAATTTTTAACACATCTAACATGAAACAACCCAAAGAAATCAGTTCCATCCAGGTGAGGGCCCGCAAGCAAATCTTTTTTAGAAAATTGTAAACAACAAGAATGATTTCTGTTTTCCACCACAGTTTAATCCTGACCAAAATCAGTGGGACAGAGTCATCTCTCCACCTGTCATAGGCTGGGAGGGCAAATTCAGCGTTGTGTTTGCAGGAAGCGAGAGCCCTGGGTTTCAGCTTTGGAGCCAGACCAGACTCTGTTTAAAATTCCAGCTTTACCATTTGCTTGCTGTGGGCCTCAGGCAACCTTTTCTTTTCTTTTCTTTTCTTTTCTTTTTTCTTTTCTTTTCTTTTCTTTTTTTACTTCATTGAGTCTAGATAAGTCGGGGGTAAAAATACCTACCTTGCAGGGTTGTTGTGAGAATTAAAAGTAAGCAATGGACTCAATTAGATACCAAAGGTGTTAAGTATACAGAACTGCATAAAACCCAGACGTGTCTGCACAGCTCTATGAACTCTCTATTTATGAGGGATGGGAATTTAACATGGATATTGTAGACTTCATAGAAAGACAGAAGTATGCACAAAAGAACTGTAGTTATGTAAAATAATCTGCTCCCCCCCCCCCAAGGATTTCCACTTCCTAATTTCTTGAACCTGTGAATGTGTTCCCATTACATAGCAAAAGGTACTGCGCAGATGAAATAAAGCTTACTTGGCCTTAAATAGCGGGAGATTATTCTGGATCACCCAGGTGGGCCCCGTGTAATCACATTGGCCCTTCAAAGCGGAAGAAGAAGGCAGATGGGTCAGTGAGAGAAACTTGACTATGAAAGAGAAAGCAGAAGAGACTCGAAGCATGAGGGAGACTCAATCGCTATCACAAGCTTTAAGGAGGAGAAAGGGGGCCACGAGCCAAGGCACCGAGGCAGCCTCTAGAGGCTGGGGTCTACCCACAGCTGAGAGAGCAGAGACAGACTTCACTCCCATAACCACAAGGGAACCAAAGGCTACCGACAACCTGAACGGGTGGGAAACACGTTATTACTGAGAGTCTCCGGATAATTTTCAGCTCCACACACCAAAAAGGCATATGGAGCGCAGAATGTGCTTAAAACAGTGCCTGGCAGCAAGCAGACGCTCATTAAGTGGAAGTTACTGCTATTGCAACTCGAACTCTATTGTTACGCAGAAAGAACCCCAGACCGTGAGTCAGGAGACTGGCTCTACGTTCTTAGCTGTACCACTAATGAGGCAAAGGCATTGTTCCCTCTCTAGACCTCAGATGCTTTGTGAAATGAGGAGATTTGCTGAGGGACGGCTAATGGGTCATGCGGGCTACACCACCCTCCTACTCAGTGTCCATGACAGGCATCAGTCATTCTTTTCTGATGAGCAAACATACAGACTTAGAATCATTCTTTTTTTTTTTAATGGTTGTTTATTTTTGAGAGAGAGAGAGAGAGAGAGAGAGAGACAGGTTGTGAGCGGGGGAGGGGCAGAGAGAGAGGGAGACACAGAATCCAAAGCAGGGTCCAGGCTCCGAGCTGTCAGCACAGAGCCCGATGAGGGGCTCAAACTCACAGACCGCGAGATCATGACCTGAGCTGAGGTCGGAGGCTTAACAACTCAACCAGCCAGGCGGCCCTAGGTTTAGAATCATTCTTAATGCTGGGCCCCAAATAGCCTATACTGCTCAACTAAAGTTGGCAAACGAAATGAAGCTTATTTTCCTTCCCTGAATTAAATAGCCCTAGATGTACATTCTAGCGCAAACATGCTGAGGTTGTGGAAAAGTGCTCCCTGACCCTGCTTGCAAGCCCCCTATGAGGCGAAGTGATGGGTTCCAGATTTAGAGAGTGACCTCCTACCTAACGAGATGGAAACGCATAATGTGATCTGGTGGTGTAATGCCCTAAGAGCAACCAGGTTTTATGTCTTTCTTCTGTCGTGTCCTAGCTCTGTGACCTTGGGCCAGTCACTTAACCTCTCTGAACCTCGGTTTCTTCCCTTGCAAAACTGGACCTCGGATAGTTGGGTGAGATGTTAATATGTGAACGACCTCTGTAGCGTGTCTGCTGCTGTTCCATAAATATAAAAATGATGCAAAATTTTAAAAAGGTTCTGTTTTACAAACGGGCAGCAGGGCAACTACCTTGAAGGGCTGTGAAGATCTAATGAGACAAGGTGAGGGGAATCGTGTCGATTGGTGCTTTTCTTTTTCCCCTCCCAGGCATCTCCCTTCACCTACACATTTGAACTTGTCGAACACAAGTGTATGCTTTCTGGACTGTGAGGCCAGCAGGTTCACCTGCCTGACGACACTGCAGTTCAGAGTCTCCCTGCCAAGCGGAAGCCCTGCAGGCGACAAGGCTGGGTTTACACAGTCCTAGGAACCAATGAATGTGTCACACATTGCCACAGAGCAAAATGGCCCGCCTATCTTTGTTGGACTCTATGTACGGGGTGGGGTAGCGGGGGCATGTGCGGGGGAAGGTGAAATGAGAGAACTGGTTAAGAACTGTGTAGACTCTAAATAAGACTTCCGGATCTAATAGATCCAAATAAGTTAGTGGACTGGGGGGCAGACAGGAGGAGTGTATATTCAGCCATCAGGGTCCATGCTGAACGCAGGCCTATTTTATTTTTTTAAAAAATTTTTAAGTTTATTTATTCATTTTGAGAGAGACAGCACAATTGGGGAAGGGCAGAGAGAGAGAGAGAGGGAGAAAGAGAGAGAGAGAGAGAGAGAGAGAGAGAGAGAGAGAGAATCCCAAGCACGCTCTGTTCTGTCAGCACAGAGCCCGATGCAGGGCTCAAACTCATGAGATCATGACCTGAGCCAAAGTCAAGAGTCGGATGCTTAACCAACTGAGCCACCCAGGCGCCCCAGGCCTATTTTCCTCTAATTCCATCCCTTCCTTTTCCCCTTCCTTGCTCTACATTGCAGCATGAGGGGGACAGAGATGGGGTGGGGTTGGGGAACAAGTTGACCCTTGCAGGCTGTTTCCCAGGTTCTGGTGGGTTTGGCCAATGGAAGGCACCGGCGGGACATTGGGAAGCAGGAGAAAGAGGGAATCCAGTGTATTTCTTCCCCTCCCTCTCTGCTTCGTGTGATGTCCTGAGCAGTGACTGCCTCTCCCTTGTGTCTCCAGCACTGCCGACCCGGGTTTACTGTGGCTCCGGTTTCACCCGGTGGCCCAGCCCTTAGGTTCCAGCGTCGGGGCTCCCTGCCATGGCTCATCTCTGGGTTGCCTCACTGTCCTCTACTTGGCATCGAAGCTTGCTCCTCCTTTAAACACTCAGTGGTTTCTGTTGTCCCGGCTGGACCAGACCAATCAATGCCTGCATTAACCGACAGCAAGGATTCCTTCTTTCCACTAGCCAGCTTTCCCTGTGGAATGCAGGGCCCCAAGAGACCTATCTGGAAAACCTGAGTGGGAGATGAGGGAAGTGGAAGTCTAGGGAATTAGAAATGGAGGTTTGGGGCTCCTGGGTGGCTCATGTCTGACTTCGGCTCAGGTCATGATCTCATGTTCATGGGTCGAGACCCACGTCGGGCTCTGGGCTGACAACTCAGAGCGTGGAGCCTGCTTCGGATTCTGTGTCGCCCTCTCTCTCTGCCCCTACCCCCCCACAAAAATAAATAACACACTTTTAAAAATTAAAAAAAAAAGAGAAAAGAAATGGAGGTAATGCTTGGGAGAGCCTGGGCTCCTAAGAAGCCTCTGGAAGGAGAAGGAAGCAAGAACAGAAAAGCAGCAGAACTAGTTTTGTCACTTCTGGTGTTTGCCCTGTCCCGGCCTGTGGATGCTGTAGGAGTCTTCTGTTTTGGCAGAGAGCAAGTCGAAGCCTAGAAAGAGAGGAGAGAGATGAGGGCCCCTGAGTTGGCTCCAGGAACATGGAAAGAAAAGGAGAAAAACTCTAGGGTGTGGCTGGCCTGCCTGTAGGTGGAGGCTGCATCCTAATCAGATGGAGGAGTCCAAGCCCAGAGGTCCCGCTGATCCCATGAAGCCAATGGGCCATAAACGAACTGTCCCAGGGCAAGGATTTGCTTGAGGCTGAGTGGCAACGACTTCGGTAGCAACAGAAACCATGCAGGGCTGTCCCCAGAACAGGAATATCTTCATTTAATTGGCTTGCAAACTGTGTTTGGGACTGTATATACCCAGCCACAGCGCTGGAGTCTCATTCATCTGCCACTAATTGACTGTGTGACCTTGTAAAACAAGGAGAAGGCAGTTTGGCCCCCTGGTTACCTAAAAGGACACATTGTGAGTACCCAATATGCATCCAACTGTAATTCTAGCTTGGAGGAGGTACAAGAGCAGATGTCTGAGAAATGCTTCCCAGTGAGGGCTGAGAAAGAAATGATTGTCGGTGTGGTTATCAATGACAATGACAATATTGTCATCGTATGTGAAAATAGCCCTAATTTTTTCAAATGCATGATGAAGAATGTAGAGGTAAATGATACAATGCCTGGGATTTTTCCCCCAACAATATTAAGGCAGAGCATAACAAAAACGAGAAAGAGAAGGGAAGATAAATAAAGCTAACGTGGAAAATCTTGATAGTTATTGAATCTGGATGATGGGTTCATAGGGGCTCATTATACTAGTCTGCTTGTGTGTGTGTGCAAAATTTTTCATAAGAAATTTTTTAAACCATACGTTTCCAAGTCAGACTTGGGTGCAATCCCATTCATTCAGGCAACAAATATGTATGGAATAATACTGGATGGCAGATCCTGTGTTTTGACTCCACACTGGTGGGCACAAGGGGGCACAAAATAGACCAGGTCAAGATTTTTAAATGCAGGAAAGGCATTTAGCTATTAGGTGGCCAGAATAAAATGAGAAATGTCTACTTTGCCTGTCTATGCTCTTTCGAATCTGTCTATGCTCATGCTAAAACAGTTTTTCACTGGAGAGGCATGAGTGCTCTGTAATGAATTCTCCCATGACCACTGGAGGCAGGAGCCACCCCAGCCTAGAAGGACACTGGAGCTCTCTTTTTGCCACCTCTGCTGCTATAGCCAGTGCCTGGACAAGTAGGAAGCCCTCCGCAGAGAGGACCACTGCAATCCAGTGTGGGCTACATTTATTTCCGGGACACGGAGCAACTCGAAAGTCTCTCCCAGTCCTCATGCCTAGGGGATTCCAGAGCCTCCATTGGACACTCTGGAGTCACATGCGAATTGCCCTCTCCCTCCCTCACCAATCTCTGTCCCTCAAATCTGCACAGGATTGTGTAATTAAAATCAGGTGGGAGGGGCACCTGGGTGGCTCAGTCAGTTGAGCATCTGACTTTGGCTCAGGTCATGATCTTACGGTTCATGGGTTCAAGCCCCACATCAGGCTCACCACTGTCAGCGCAGAGCATGCTTTGGGTCCTCTGTCCCCCTCCCCCTCCCTCCCCTGCTTGTGCTCTCTCAAAAATAAATAAATGTTTAAAAATAAATAAATAGGGGCGCTTCGGTGGCTCAGTCGATTAAGCATCCAACTTCGGCTCAGGTCACGATCTCATGGTTGGTGAGTTTGAGCCCCGCGTCAGGCTCGGTGCTGACAGCTCAGAGCCTGGAGCCTGCTTTGGATTCTATGTCTCCCTCTCTCTCTGCCCCTCCCCTGTCTCTCTCTCTCTCTCTCTTTTTCTTTCAAAAATAAAAAAAGAAACATTAAAAAATAGTAATATTAAATCAAATCAAATCAGGTGGGAAATGAGGCCCCTCAGAAGTTAAACCTGTGTTTCAATCCTGGTTCCACCAACTTACTGGTTCCACCTGTAAGTAATCCTGTAATCCTGGTTCCACCAACCCTGAGTAAGTCACTCCATGCTCTAAGCTTCCATTCTCTCTTCTGTAAAGTCACGACAACATGGTCGTGTGAAGGTTACTGGGGAAACGCATGCAAAGTTCTTACACAGCTCCAGATACAAGGTAAGCCCTCCCAAACGTGTGTGCTGCTATTGCCGAGGGAGAGGTGAGAAAAGGGTCCAGGCTCTGCTCTGGTGAAGCAGGGAGACAGGAGTTCAAGTGTCTCTGAGTCACAGCCTGATGATCGGGTGGCAGATCTCCTCTTTAATGTGGGACCTGAAGCAAAAGATCCAATGCACCTTCCCACTAAGCTACAGATAGCACAGAGGCCCCAGGATGGGGTGGAGATCCTCTAGCCTGGGGGCACCGTAGGATTTTAGAGGAGACCCAAGAAGGAAACCCAGATATGAGTGCACACCAAAGGTTTCAGGCTGATTCCCACAAAGTACCCCTGCAACAACCTTCATATCATTCCCTGCCTTCCAGGTCAAATGCTTTGCCTAGATCCCAACAGTTATCTAGAAGTTGCCCTTGGGTTGAGCAGGATCTTTGGCCCTGTGCTGTTCTTGATCTGGAAGCCCCGGCCACGAGCTCAGGATCTGGGAGTATGAGCATGTGGCAGGCCAGCACCAGCTGAATGAGTCCCATACAGCCCTGCATATGCACACTGGACGAATAGGGGGATGGTCTGCTCTCCTTGAAGGCCAAATAAAATGTCACAGGGGCAGCATTGTGGTACAGTTTACAGATTCCATTTTGCAAGCGAAGGAACAAAGGCTTGGAGAGGTTAGGTGGCTCGTCCGCCATGGTCCAACAAGGACACCAGACCTTGCAAGGGGCTGCAGGCCTTCCCATCCTCCGACTAACATTCTTGCCCTTGGCTTCCGTGCTGTCTTTGAGTGTATCTTGGTGGCAAGCAGCTCTCAGGCCAGGGGAGGCAAGGGAGAGGATGAGGAGAGAGAAAGGCGAGATTCCTGGAAGAAGAATTCCCCTTCTCAAGGGAGTGTGACTTGGCCGTAGTCTGTTTTCAACAAACACGTTGAAGGCTTTATTTAATTCATCAGTGAGGAGACCAGTGAGACATCACAACCGGTGTGAGGGAGAATTCGAAATAAGACATTTGTGCTCAGTTAAGGAGTGCCAAAATGAATTTACAAGTGGGTGTAAGACAGAAAACAAATTGGTCAATATTCACAGCACTAATCAATTATGTTCCATCAGACAGTGGGCCTATGCAATCCCCAGAGCCTCCAGAACTACATTGAGAGGATATTCAGTAATTTCTCTGAAATCACAATGAGAGGAGGATATCCAGTCATTTCGTTTGCTCCTTTCAAAATCTTCTATAATGTTCTGGAAACTGCAGACATGTTGGGGGTTCTTGACCTGTCCATTGCTTGTAGTGAGGCAGAGGAATCTTTAGAAGCATGGATGGGGGAGAGGTAGTGGAAAGAGCATGGGCCTTAGGAGTAAGGGAGTGAGGGGCTCAAAGCCAGGTTTCTACTCTTCTTAATGGTGTGGCCTTGGGCAGGTTACTTTATCTCACTGAGCTTCGGCCTCCTCACCTGTAATATGGAAATAAGGAATGGTAGTATCTGCCTTATATGGTTGTTATGGGGATCAAGGACGAAGATAAAGCACCTGCTACATAGTCATTGGTCACTAATAATAGTCTACACCGAATGGTACCTGCTGTATGTCCGGCGGTGGGATAAGCAATTTACATGCCATTACTTATTTATTCCTTATGACTTAAGCACTGTTATTAGCCCCTTTTATAGGAGAGGAAAGTAGGGCACCTGGGTGGCTCAGTGATTTAAGTGTCTGACTCATGATTTCAGCTCAAGTCATGATCTCACGGTTCATGAGTTCGAGCCCCACGTTGGGCTCTGTGCTGACAGTGTGGAGCCTGCTTGGGATTCTCTCTCTCTCTCTCTCTCTCTCTCTCTCTCTCTCTCTCCCTCCCTCCCCGGCTCATGCTGTCTCTGTCTCTCTCAAAAAAAAAAAAACACATAATCTTAAGTAAAAATAAATTTATAGGAGAAGAAAGTAAGGCCCAGGGCAGTTCATTGGCCCAAGATGATCCAGCTTATTACTACTGATGCTCTCAGTACTTGAACCCAGGCAGTGGACTGACAGCCAATGGTCTTAAGTTCTCTACCGCCTCCCTGTTTTCCTGGGAGATGTGGTCTCTGGTGGGAGGCAGGCCCAGCAGTAGAAGGGCAATGTACAAATGGTGCAAATGTGGTCTTAATCCAGGAAGTGAGTTCCCTGCCAGCACATGTCCCTGTCAAGCAGTTGCAGAGGGGAGGCCAAGGCCCAGACCCTTCCATGTGCTATGTGTCTCCAGCCTTATGCTCGCAAATCCACCCACAGCCCGCCACCCCTGCTCACCCAATCACACTCATGGAAACTCATACCATCAAACATTTTGATTGACGCCTCCTCAGTGTTTCCCAGCTGCTTTCATTGTATGGGATACAGAGAAACACATATTTTTAAGGCCCGGAGACCCTTGCTGCCCCAGGTCCCTCCCAGTCCCTCCGAGGGTTGAAACAATCAATAACTTAGTACATTAACGGAGTCATTTTGCTGTAAGCCACAGCTACCTAGGCATAATAATCTAACTATATACATTTCCAGTCAACCACAGACTTAAAAATTGGTGGAAAATTGAGCACTTAAATCTTTCACTGCATTTTGGGCTTTGGAACCCATTTTCTTTCCACTTACACTCAAAGCTGGTAGATGAATAATTGCCTGATATTTAATGTGACGCGGTACATTTTAGACATGTTCTTTCAAATGTCTAATCAATATGAATTCATTTGTCATTCTTTCCTACTAGCATGGATCATAATAAACTCATCTGTGATTCATGAGAATGGTAAAAAAAGAAAAATAGCCCCATGGGAATTTTATCTTAATTCAGTATTACTGGTCTTTTCTAAGTGAAACATTACCCGTTTGCTCTTCTGAACAAAGAGTTCATTGATAATTGTTCATCAGAGGAGAAGCATAATATTTTTCGAACTTTTTTTCAGTCTTTGACAAAATCACGGGTAAAAATGGCCATGTCTGCAGGATGCCAAAATATCTCAATGAATACAAAGGAGGAGGTGATATTGTTCAACGACTAGGCTGTCGGGTGTGTGTAGCACTCGCCAACATCTGTTTGGCAAGAAAGGATTGACAGTATATGCTTCTCATCCACATATGATGGCTTTGTGTATATCAATGGCTTCTCACTGAACAACGTGGATGCCTCTTTTATGAGAGGATATATAGAAGCAACGAGAAGTTGAAAATGGAAGGCATAGACAAAGGGAAAATTGTGGCAGGAGACATTCTTAAGATGGTTCTGCCACTGCCATGGAGTTGTAGCCCGAGCAAAGGAATTTGCAAATTTTCTACGTTAAAGCAGTCCGGGAAGGCTGCAACCATGATGCAAAAGATTATGGTTACCGTTTTCCAAAAGAGGGAAGAGAAATCATTAATGTTAAATCACTTATCAGAAAACTAGTCTAACCAGTGCTTATTAATCCATATTCACCATAGGACCGATGTGGTGCCCCTGAGCATGATGGTCGGGGAAACAATGACTTGCCCATGGATTCAGCAGTCGAGGACCCATGTGGCAGTCACATGTACTCGTAATACACTATTCAATTGTAGCTCTGAATTGAGTGAGTGGACATTCACAGTCTCAGTGTGAATGTGCGGAAAACCAAACAAGGGGATTTCATTATGTAAAAGCAAACCCAGAAAAGCTCAGTAGAAACACTGCAGATCAATGGAAAGAACCTTAAAATCGTAGAAGGAAATTGGCGAAGAGAAAGCGCTTCATCGCAATTCTCTCCACTTCCCACTCGAGAGTGAACCAATCTCCTTTTGAAGTTGAGATTACTCTGCATAGCCACGTTCCAGTGGACAAAAAACAGGTAGAAGAGAATAGCTACTGGCTGCTTTTTCACCACTGAGGCTGGCCCAAGAGTAAATAACTTTCAACAACCATGGGAAATGGGGTGCAGGAAAGGTTTTCGAAGGGACACTGGGGAAAATTCTTTCTTGAAAGCTCTGGTGGTCAAACTCTAGATGAAAAACCAATTTTTCCCTTCTTGGCTTCACTGATAGGGTTGACTGGACAGATCAGCTGATGGGCTAGAGCGATCAGCCAATTTAATCACTACAGCTCAACCCCTCCTGGAGCTAGGCATGATCCAAGAACTCAACAGAACCATCTCTGTTGTGCTGCATGACAGCACGTGCAATTTCTACTAGCCCTGTGCTTTGTGGCTCCGCGGCAGTGAGGAGACCCCCGAGACCCTTTGGGCATATTCAATTCACTTAGCTTCAAGATATGCAGGAGGTCTGATTTCAAGATAAAAAATTAAAAAGCTACTTCATCAGCAGTGCTGATGTTGTCATTGTCATTCTCTGATGTAGTCAACTAGGTAATCAGATGTATTAACATCTGTATTTTGCCACATGATTGAATATTATTTTCACTTTGAAATAAAAAAAAAGACAGAAAGCTTTACACATTTTACTTTTTTAAATCTGAAGTTACCCTTGTGTGTGTGTGTGTGTGTGTGTGTATTTATTTATTTTAATTAGAGAGAGAGAGAGAGAGAGCACGAGCAGGGGAGAGGGGCAGAGGGAGAGGGAAAGAGAGTATCTTAAGCAGGCTTCATACTTAGCTCAGAGCCCCATGCAGGGCTCGATTCCCCAACCCTCAGATCACGACCTAAGCCAAAATCGGGAGTCAGGTGCTCAACCGACTGAGCCACCCAGGCACCCCTACCCTTGTAGTTTTAAAGAGACTTTCACACAGATCTATTAGGGACCTTGTGTTGCATATATTTAGGGACCTTGTAGAAATTTAGCAACTGTTAATTTAATCTGAAACTCCATCAGCTTCTTTTTAAGTGACTGTTTAACATGGGGATGTATTTCAACTATATATCAGTGTGAATTTGCTGCAGCATCCTGCCACATACAATTTGCAATGTTTCTCTATTGGGTCATTTGTATTTTGTTCAAGTGGGGGAAAAAAACCAACACTAGTGATTAAATGGGAGACGGACACACTTCCAATGCTTTGTGGTAAACAAACAAGCTGACTCCGTGTCCTTGGTGAAACAAAACTTTTTTCTGAGGGCCGGGATTCAAATAAACACAGGATGTATCTATGACTCTCAGCCTGATCATTCCAGTAGGAATCGTGTTCTGCAATGACTTGACTGTCCCTCCCTTCCTTCCTTTCTTCCTTTCCTCCTTCCTATCAAACTCTCAGCATTGGGCTTCTCACCCTTCTGGCTTTGAAGATTGAATACTCCTAAGGGCATGGTAAATTCCAGATTTAAAAAAAAGTGTGTGTGTGTGTGTGTGTGTGTGCGTGTTGGCTGGGATTACTGGCTGCCAACATTTGCAAAAGAATAATAAATTTCAGTCACACCCATCTTCATGGGAGCAAGAAGTCAACTTGTGGCAGAACAAAATGGCAGAAAGAGGACAAAATCCCAGACCTTTCGATTCCCTGTCCAGGGCTACTTCCATTATCATAAGCAGCCTCACCTATTGATAAAATGTTCTGGCGCTTGGAAGTCAACCAACAAATATTTCCCAAGCCGTATTCTACAGAAAACTAGCCAGACATTCATAAAGGATCCTTAGTCAATGAAGTCTGAGAAATGCTGCATAATCTATCTGCCCTTGGAGATTTGCAGTGCATGTTAGCATGTTAAAGGCTCTGAGAAGAGTTACAATAAAGAGCTGTATTCAATTTTATGTAACTCAAAGTTTCCCAACCTTATTAGACTATGGATCCTACTAACTACGGATCCTATTAAGAATGCCTATTAACATCTTGTAGGGTTCTATAGTGTGTCATTTGGAAAACACTAATAAAATAAATCAGGAACATGTGAATTAAACTGTACTTACTATGCTTTGGACACTGCTTAAGAAAATACCACTGGTACTAGAATCCAGACCTTCTGGTTTCCTGGCCAGTTCATGCTTTCCCTATGGTTCTTATTCTTCTGGTTGCTAACATTTGCTCAGATCTCTCTAACTACTCTCTGGAGACAACTACCTTGTTAACCTAAGGCAATGGTTCTTGAAATGTGATCCCTGGATCAGTGGCATGGGTACCACCAGGGAACTTGCCAGAAATGCAAATTCTTGGGCCCCACTCATTTCAGGCCTACTGAATCAGAAACTCTGGGGCAGGGTGCCACCATCTGTGCTTTACCAAGTGCTCCAGAAGATCCTGATGTCCCCTCCGATTTGAGAATCACTGATCTTCTATGGCAAGGCTTTAAACCACTTTCCCTACATCTGTCATTTCCTTTTTCCTCTTATCACTCAGAAAACAGCCACGATCAAGTAAGGTGCCTACCTAATAGTCCCTTCCATGTCCCTCCTTTAGAGCAAAAGATGGTTCCTCTGGCAAACAAATCACTCATTCCCTCTTTCAATCTATTCCATTTGGGATAAAAAGCTTTGCATGAAATATGTAGAGATTATCCTTTAAGCCAGCCTATCCACACCAAGCAGCTTGCTCCGCCAAATCATTGCAATGCTGGAACTCCTTAAAGGTACCAGACACGTTCGTCTCTAAACAATAAGCACATTTTAACACACACAAGTTTACAAGGAAGGTTATACAATGACTTCTTCATAATCCTACCAATCAATAAACCAGCAACTCTCCACAGAGCACCTATTCAATGCAAAGCACAGTGTTCCATGCTTCAGGCTTTCATAGAACATGATGCACTCTGGGATGTTGCAGAGGAGTTCCAGAGAGGCAGCTCTCATATGAAAAACTGTCCAACTACACCAAGTAGTGACCAGAAATGGCCAGAAGAATGCTACTAAGCAATATCTAGACTGGAAAGATATATTGTTGAAAGAAAATTTTGTTGAGAAGCGGAAAAATGTGGGTGGGAGTTCTCCGTGTTCCCCCTTATTTTTGTAATTTTCGTTTTCAATGTTTATTTGTTTTTGACAGAGAGACAGAGCACAAGTAAGGGAGGGGCAGAGAGAGAGAGAGAGAGAGAGAGAGAGAGAGAGAGAGGAAGACACAGAATCCGAAGCAGGCTCCAGGCTCTGAGCTGTCGGCACAGAGCCCGACACGGGGCTCAAACCCACGAACCATGAGATCATGACCTGAGCCTGAGCCAAAGTCAGATGCTTAACTGACTCAGCCACCGGACACCCCTAAAAATCTTTTTGTTAATGTTTACTTATTTTTGAGAGAGAGAGAAAGAGAGAGAGAGCGCACAAGTGGGGGGGGGGGGCAGAGAGAGAGGGAGACACAGAATCCAAAGCAGGCTCCAGGCCCTGAGCTGTCAACACAGAGCCCAATGCGGGGCTCGAACCCATGAACCGCGAATTCATGACCTGAGCCAAAGTCGGACACTTAACCGACTGAGCCACCCAGGCGCCCCTCTCCATGTTCCACTTAATAGCTCTGTGACCTTGGGCAAATCACAACCTCTATGGGTTTTAATTAATACTGCGTAAAATTAAGGGTAATAATACTATGCCTGCCCCAAAGCAGGGAATGGAAACAGATGTGCTCCTGACGTACTTCCTCAGAAGTCTGAAACTGAGCACTCTGCAGGGGCAAGCAGGGGTGAAATCAGCCATGGTGCGAGAGACTACATGCTCCAACCCAGGATTGCCAGGTTTTCTGATTTTTCTAGAGAAACAGAATACATATTTTGTGTGAAATTTGCCCATTACAATATTTTTTTTTGCAGCTAATTCTAAATTTGTGTAATCGGGCCAAACAAAATGTGTCGGTGAGCCAGATGTGGCTGCTTGTATTGCTAATTGGTAACCTCAGGACTAGACAGAGACCATGTAAGTCTTCCTAGGGCAGGTGGAACTGTGGGTCTTTTGCTGAGGTTGAAATGAAGTAGTGTTATCAGTTCAATAATTAAGATGCTTGACTTGAAACGAAGTCAATATTTTTTGCTCTCCATGTCTTTGCTTAGTATTATGCAGGCATGGCTGCAGTCAATTACAGATCACTTAAATCCCTCCTCCTTAAAGCTCTCCCTGACCAGCCAGGCCCCAAGTGTTCGCTGTCTCTCCTTTGAGTTCCCATAGCAATTATTCTTCATGCAATTCATTTGGCAATTAATCACACAGTACCTTGTGGCATCTTTTCTATTGTGGTCTTGAACTACTATTTAAACATGTTATAATTATTGAAGTTTCTGTATGTACTTTGCATCTTTACTCCCCTCTAAGTTAGTAAGTTCTTTGAGGACAGAGACCAGAGCTTATTCCCTACAGAACAGAAGATTAGTCTGCTGTGGATTCAATTTCAAAGGAGAGTCGTAGAGAAGGGTAGTGTACCTAAGGGTATCTCTTAGCCGGTTTTTTAGATCATGCTCTCTCCAATATAGTCTGTGCTCTTTATCATATGGGAACTTGTAAAATTTTGTACAAGTTTTATTTATTTATTTGGAGAGAGAGAGAGAGCGGGAGCAGGAGAGGGGCAGATAGAGAGAATCCCAAGCAGGCTCTGCACTGTCAGTGCAGAGCCCAAAGTGGGGCTCAAACTCATGAACTGTGAGATTATGACCTGAGCCGAAACCCAGAGCCATGCGCTTAACCGCTGAGCCACCCGGGCGCCCCGGGGGAACTTGTAAATTTCTATTTAATAAACAGAGCTTCAGAAAAGTGAGAAGATAACACAGGTAATGAGAGGAAATAATTGCACGGACAGGAGATTTGTATCCAGAATGTAGAAAGAACATGACAATTCAATAATAGACGACGTCGTTTTAAAATGGGCAAAGGATTTGAATAAACATTTCTCCAAAGAAGATGTAAGAATGGATAATCAGGACATGAAAAGATGCTCAACATCATTAGCCATCAGGGAATTGCAAATCAAAATCACAATGAGGTCCTATTTCTCACTTTCTGGGATGGCTATAATGAAACAGACAGGTAATAACTAGTGTTGATGAAAATGTGGAGACAGGAACTCTCATCGCCACCACTGGGAGAAATGTACAATAGTCCGGCTGCTATGCAAAATAGCTTGGCCGTTCGTCAGACTGTTAGACATAGCGTTACCATATGATCCAGCAATTCCAACCCCAGGTATATACCCAACAGAATTGAAACAGTACTTTCACATAAAAACTTGTAAATGAAAGTTCATGGCAGCGTTATTCATAATAACCAAAAGGTGGAAAACAACCCAAACGCTAATCAGCTGATGAACGGGTAAACAAAATGTGATGTATTGATAAATGGAATATTATTCATCCTTAAGAAGGAATGAACTACTGATACATTCTACAACAGGGATGAACCTTGAAAACATCACGCTAGGTGAGAAAAGTCACAAAAGACCACCTATCTCGTATGGGTCCCTTTAATATGAAATGTTCAGAAGAAGCAAATCTACAGCAAACAGATTGGTGGTTACTTGGGGCTGAGAAAGGGAGTCAGGGATGGGAATGGCTGTGTGCTTAATGGGTACAGGGTTCCTTTGGGGGTGACAAAAACTACAAAACTGGATTATGGTGATGGCCGCACAACTCTGTGACTATATTAAAAACCACTGAACTGTATGCATGGGTGAATTTTATGGTTTGATCATATACGAATCACATCCCAATGAAGTTGTTAAAATAATAATAGCTAATATTTATTTTTTTAATGTTTTATTTATTTATTTTTGAGAGAGAGAGAGAGAGAGAGAGAGAGAGAGAGGTAGACACAGAATCCGAAGCAGGCTCCAGGCTCTGAGCTGTCAGCTCAGAGTCTGACCTGGGGCTCGAACCCAGGAACTGGGAGATCATGACCTGAGCTGAAGTCAGACACTTAACCGACTGAGCCACACAGGCACCCCAATAATAGCTAATATTTAAATAGCACCTATTGTGTCATAGTCTTCTAAACATTCTAGAGGTATTAACTCATTCGATCCTCACAAAACCCCTAGGAAGAAGGTAATTTTACTATTCCTATTTGACAGGTGGGGAAATGGAATTACACAGACACTAAGTGATTAGCCAGCCCAAGGTCTCACAGCGGTGGGCAGTCGAGGTAGGATTCGAATCCGGGCCATTTGCATCTGGAGTGTCATGTTCTTCAATGCTTGTCATTTCTCCATTATTCTGCTGGAGCCAGGATGGAGAGACCCCTCACAGACTTGGGCTACACTGAGAGTGAGTGTAAGGAAAGTTAATTATCAAATAAAAGGGAAGGGGCTACGGAAGAAGTGAGGGGAATGGATTTATAGACATTTTGATCCCATAGTGATTTTGCAACTCTTTCTTCTGCCCATCACAGGAAGAGGATACATCTTGTACCTGGTATGTGAGGGACTGTGTCTGGATGAACTGTATGGGAGGGACACAGGATGTTGGGGTAGTCCTTACAGAAAGGATTTTATGGTGATTCAGCCACCATGTCTGCTGCTTTCAAGGATGGTGCCTCGGTTCAGAGTGATCTATGAAACAGAATGGAAACGACTCACATTTTCCTCTTGACTCCTGGGAGGAGGTTCTATGGTGTAATGGTGAACACTCTGGACCCTGACTCCTGGGAGTAAATGGAGTTATCCTGCCTGATCTGCTAGATCCCCAAGTTTCAGAAGATGGGTAGGTTCATTCATTCAGGTGCAGGTATTTATTAAGCTAGATGCTATGCTTTTCATGTACTGACTTTTAATCCTTAAAACATTGCTAGGGGGCAGGTATTATTACCACCCCATTTTACAGATGAGGAAACTGAGGCTCAGGGAGATTGAGATCATACAACAACTAAAAACAGAGTCAAGATTCAACCCCAAATTTCTCAGACTCTGGTGCTTTTCCCACTAGAATATACTGCCTTCAACAAATATTTAATGAGCCCGTACTTACACAAGGCACTACAGAGAAGATAATACAAGGGTCCTGTCCTCAAAACACTTATAAGCCAGCGGGAAAGACAAGATATAAACAAAATTAAAGTAAACATTAAATAATGCTATACTAATAACATAATTATAATAATATAGGTATCTTATGTATCAGTGTGCTGTATATATAGTAACAAAGCAACATTAGAAGAGATGGTGATGCCCACTATTTATTAACATTTACAATTTGACAGACTCTGTTCTAAAAGCTTTGCAACTATGACCTCACTTATCCTGCTTATAGGTGAGGAAACTGAGGCAAAAGGAGGTGAGGTAATTGGCCCAGCATCACATAGCTTATAAGTAACAGATTCGGGGCTCAAACGTAAGCAGTATGCCTCCAGAGCCTATTCTTCTAGTTATTATATTGTATTTCCGTGATAAGTGTGGTGCCATAACAAAGGTTTGAAAAAAAAATACCTCGGGTGCCTAAAGAAGAGGGGCCGTTAATCTATCTGGAGCAGCCAGGAGAGGTTTCCCACAGGATGCAGTAGTTGTGCAGGATCTTACAGAAGGGCGGGAATTCACTGGCGAGATAAGAGGAGTAAGGGTGTTCTGAACAGAAGGAACAGCACGTTCATGAACTTCTGCAGAGACCTAGTTTATCTGAGGAATTCTGAAAAGTTCAATATGACTAGAGTCTGGAGTATTTGGGGATCGTGAAGGGGGGGGTGGGAAGAAGCAGGCTGGGCTATCAGAGCGAAGGGCCATGTGCACAGCAAAAGAATGAACAAAAGTGAGCACGAATATGAGGTCTACTGTGAGATTCTCCCTCTTCTGTGTTCACTCTTGATTTGTGGAAGGGTCCCCTTCCTCCAAGCGAGGGGAGTGAGTGTTGCTAAGCAAGGATAAGAGTGCTTAGAGGGAAGAGGGTTTGAAGGGCGGTGTACTCTTTGGAAAGGAGATGGGCCATGTTGGGAAAGAAGATTATAATGGGGAAGTCTCCTTGGAAGAAAGAGTCTCGTATATTCAATTGAGAAAGAGGCATTAGCCCTTCTCCAATCTACCATTAAGTTGAGTGCAAGCTTAGGCTACTCAACACCCACTCAACCACGATATATACACACACTGAGAAGAGGGATGGTTCTGAGGTCAGGAGGAAGAAGTTATTAGTTGGCTTGTTTCAAGATTTGCTCACCTGAGCCATAACTCCTTGGTGGTCCCTTCATCCGTGGGTCTGGGGGAAGAACCCTTTGGTTCTTTTGCCACGTCACTGTGCAAAACTAAGGGAGTTCTACTATGCCCCATAGGCAATGGAATGCCACAGAAGGTTTATAAGCAGGGAAGTATTAGGAGGCTCACTTTTGAGGCAGATTGAAGCTTGAACTCAAGGGAGGAAGGGACTAACCAGAAGCAGGAAGCCTGGTCCAGGTGAGAGAGGGCATGGGATTTAACACCGTGACCCTGTCAGCGGCAGTCAGGAGAAGGGCCTATATTCAAGAGAGGCTTCTGAGGTAGACACAGCCGCATGGTGACTGACTGAATGCAGAGGATAAGGCAGAAGGAGAGAGGACTCTAGGAGACAGGCAACGAATTTGACAAACGAATTACCAGCAGGAGGCTTATTCGCAACACTTGTCTACTTCCCGTTCGCCTCGGTTGTCTGACTGCGTTGACACAGCAAAACCAGCTGTGGGTTACACCCTTCCTTCTTATTTCCTGTCTATTTTGCCTCATTAGTCTCGCGCTTGACTCCGTAGCTCTCCCCCAGCCCCCTTTGTAGGTTCCCTTCTGCTCTTTGAACAACAGGAATCAGAAAGTCTGAAAATGCTGCTCCCACAGCCCTCCTCTGTGGCTCCCAGATCCTTGTTGATGGTACTGCTCTAGTCACTGCTTTCCTTCTTCTACAGTTGGCACATCAGTTACTCACACGGTGTTCAATAAAGTTCATCATGACCCACTGTGTTCATTCTTCCCAAACCTGTACGTAATTATCTTGTGCTTGCATGCGCTTTGTTTCTTCTCTCTCTGTTTTTTCCACATGGCCTTCTGCATTTTTGCAAAAGTATTTTACATACAAAGAGACGATCCTGACTAAAGCCTAGGCTTGGGATGAATAAAAAATTCTCAGCAAAGGAGATTTTTTAAAAAAATACTGTCAACACCATAGAGGAACCATGGATTCAGACCTGAATCGGATTTGTTTTCCTACAGCACATCTCTGATTATGTCACTGTCCTATTCCAAAATATTTTGTTGTTCCCTCAGGTCGATGGAAAGAAGTCAAATTTCTTTTCTTTCTTTCTTTCTTTTTGCAATTTGTTTTTATTTGGACAGAGAGAGAGAGCACAAGCAGGGGAGGGACGGAGAGAGAATCCCAAGCAGGCTCCGTGCCCTCCGTGCAGAGCCTGACACGGGACTTGAACGCACGAACTCTGAGATCATGACCTGGGCAGAGATCAAGAGTCCATGCTTAACTGACTGTGCCACCCAGGCGCCCCAAGAAGTCCAAATTTCTAAACCTCGTATGTTTTGTCGCCATCATCATTTTGCAACCTTAACTCCTACTACTCTTCTACATGTAGCTACACTTTCACTCTCCCCATGCTTGCACCTACAGTCATGTTATTCAGACTGTAGCTTTTTTACCCTGCCCCATTCCCATCCGTTGAAATGCCAACTTCTCCTTTGTGTTTGGAAGGCCCGATGATGATAACGAAGCAGAACCAGCTTTCAAATTCAGATTTACTACTGACTGAGTGATCTTGGGCAAGTCATTTCCCTTCACTGAGACTCCATTTCCTCATCAGTATGTGCAGAGTATAATATTCTATTCTTAGGGTTATAATAAAGGATAAATTATGTGACACATATAGATCCATCTACCAGTGTCCATCACATAGTAGATGCCCAATAAATTATTGAAGGGGCGCCTGGTTGGCTCAGTCAGTTAAGCATCTGACTTCAGCTCAGGTCATGATCCCACGGTTCGTGAGTTGAGCCCCACGTCTGGCTCTGTGCTGACAGCTCAGAGCCTGGAGCCTGCTTCAGATTCTCTGTCTCCCTCTCTCTGCCCCTCCCCTGCTCTTGCTCTCTCTCTCTCTCTCTCTCTCTCTCTCTCAAAAGAATAAATAAACATTAAAGAAATTTTTTTAATAAATAAATAAATAAATAATCGACTGGATCGATTTCAGGGGTGGTTTGCAGACCACTCAAAGGCCATCCATATATTTCAAAAACAGAATCCCCGGATTTTAGTTTGTCAGGATTGGGAAGTGTATCTGAATGAAAAATAATACATCTGCTTCCCCATTTCCCAGTACTTTCCCCATCGCTCAAAATTATGTTTGTACGTCACATACGTGAACATGTGCCCATGTCTGTGTGTGTGAAAGAATGTATGTTGGGGGGGCGGGTATTTACTTCAGCAACTACATTTGGGAGGGAGTAGAGAAAGCAAGACTTGTTTCCAAAATAGGTAAAAATCATACGCCAGGGAAGTTAAGTCACTGTATGTATGGAAGGCCAGAAGTGGACCCAGAGGCGAAAAGTAGGATCGTGCAAAAACCCTGATGGGCTGTCCCTGTACTCCAGCTCTAAAGTCACAACTCGTCACTGAAGGAAAGGGAAGAAACTCTTGCAATAAAGGGGACAGTCTGACAGGAGACTTCCATGGCTCACAATTTAAAATAAAGCTAAAAGAACCGCTGAAAGCAGACCCTTTTCCTTTTTGTGTCTCATAGAGAAACAATATCAGATGAAAATCGGAATCTTACCTAACCACTTACTAAGAAAGTAGGCCACAAAAAGGCACTTCCCAAAAGCTATCAGAGAAATGGAAGGCAATCAAGAAAGAAACGCCAGGGAGCAATTCAAAGGTGCAGTGAAAAAGGGGCTGGGGGTGGTATGATAGTGAATATCATGGAAGAGCAAGCCTGTTGTTAACAAGAAAACCGGGGTGGGGGGGTTTTCAAAACATCGTCTGAGGAGTGAGCATGGTGATGATGGGAACAAACAGCGAGAGTGAGCAAGGAGCATGGAGAAGAAGCTGTGCTTGCTGCTGGAGTCCACATCCCCCAGACCGGCAGAGCCAGTGCAGCCGCCATTTTGGTGTCTCCAAGGACCACTCAAATGTGTTTCCCCAGAGAGCAATGCACAGAAGGGAATTGGGTGGCCCCCAGGGCACACCCAATTGGAAGCTGATTGGCAGTTGTGCACATAACCATACCCACCATGGGGTCTTCATAAATAGTTACTCTTAGTGGAAATAGAGTTAGCTGGGGGCACTATAATTGTTCTAATCAGTACAACTATTCCATTCAATAAAGTCAACATAATATTGAGCCACATGGTATGTTTTTGCACTGTGCTAGCTCATCCAGGATCATTCATTTATTGAGCACCTCCTGTGTGCCAGGCACTGTTGTGGGCTCTGGGTATATGACAGTGACCAACACAGACCAAACAAACAAATAAGCAAACAAAAAAGAACCATCCGGTCCTCCTGGACTTTACATACTAATGAGGTCAAAGACTAAAGCAAACTGACTGCTACTGAACATCTCTGAGACATCAGGTGCTTTACATATATTTAACCTATACATCAGCAACCTATGAAAATGGTATAGCACCATTTTATAACAGGGGAGATGAAGGCTCCAACAGGTTAAAAACCAGGTCTAGATCTCACAGCCAGGTAGCGGCGGAAATGACATTTGAAGCCATTCATGTCTGTCTCATTCCAAAATCCATGAATTCCTTTTTAACTCTTTCACCTCCCACAGACCCTCAGGGTCAATTTCATCATGCTCACGATTTAACTTTTAGAGACTGCTGCCTAACAGTCATTCATAAATGCCAGGATTATTCAAAGTTCAATGGGTCGGTCTGGGTCTGAACCTGGGCATATAGAGATGACAAGACATAACCTTTGCCCTTCACTCCTTTACTGAGTAGGTGGAGAGGCCGTTTAACAGAGTGGTTATGAATCTAGGTGCTGGGGAAAGAGTAACCGGCTTCAAAATCCTAGATCCGCCTCTGCTTCCGCATAACCTTAGGCAAGTTACTTAACTTCTCTGTGCCTTAGTTTTCCCAGCTGGAAAATGGGGATAGTAAGTACCCATATCATGTTGGCGGGGGGAGGGGGGATTGTGGGGACTGAAGAAGATAATAATAGCAAACGCATACCACTGATTATGTGCCAGGCACTATCTAAGCACTTCATATATGTTAGCTCTGTATTGTTGACCAGCAGTTCTCAAAGTGTGGCTCAGGGAACCTCTGGAGATCTGTGAGGTCAACCTTATTTTCACAAAAATACCAAGGCCTTTTGTTTTGTTTTGTTTTGTTTTTGCTTTTGTCACTTTCATACTCTTATAAATGTATAATGGAATTTTCCAGAGTCTGCATGATGTGTGATATTGCAACAGATTGAATGCAGAAGCAGATACGAGAATCCAGCTCTCTTCTATTCATCCGGATATTAAAGAGATTTGCAGAAATGGACAATAACGCTATTCTTCTCACTAAATTTTGGGGGGGTTTTGGAAAACATAGTTATTCCTCATTAAAAATACATTATTTGGGGGGCACCTGGGTGGCTCAATCGCTTAAGCGCCCGACTTCGGCTCAGGTCATGATCTCATGGCTCGTGGGTTCAAGCCCCACGTCGGGCTCTGTGCTGACAGCTCAGAGCCTGGAGCCTGCTTTGTATTCTGTGTCTCCTCTCTCTCTCTGCCCCTCCCTTGCTCATGCTCTGCCTCTCTCAAGTGGATAAATGTTAAAAAAAATTAAAAAAAGAAATCCTAAATGCTGTAGACATTCACAGAGAAGGATCCTGGAAAGACTTCATGAAGTAGATAGAACTAATGAACAGATAGGATGGTGAACAGAGAACTCTGTGGAAGGGAGGTATTACAGGTGGAAGAAACACTGAAGTAGGAGAGCATAGAGTGTGCTTTGGAAACAAGGAGTGGTCAAATTCAGCCCATGTCAAAGAAAGGTGCAGAAGAGGAATGGGACCAAAGGCTGGGAAGGAAGATCGGTGAGCGCCTAAGTGAGGAAAGCCTTGAATGCCAGGATGAGGAGTTTGTACATTACTCGGTAGATAATGGGGAGCCATTAAAGATCTTTAGCCGAGGTCTGAGGTTTAGAGAGATGACTGGCAGCTATGTTTAGGATCATTTGAAGAGGGAGAAGCTGGACATAGAATGACTAGGTACATTATTGCAACACTCCGGGAAGAGGAGACTGTAAACTGAGCTAAGGTAGTGGCCCAAGGGATGGGGGAGAGGAGAGAGATATGAAAGAACATGAACATCTAGTAAATAAGTAATTATTCAATGAACTTCCATGACCTGCTCTGTTTTTCTCTCCAATGCTAAGGACTTCCCCATCCCCAAAGATAGATCATGATGGAAATATTTCATATTTATGACCCCCCAAAGCTATGCCTCACTGTAGCAAAAGAAATCAGGCAGGGTACATATGTCAGACTTCAGAATGAATGTCCACAGGAAATCAGGGTCCTGAAGAAAAGGACAAAAGCAGAGAGGGAGGTGAGAGTAGATATTAAAATCCAGACTCCCTGTACAAATTAAAATGTGTGCAGAGATGCAGCTTATGCAATCTAGTGGAAAGAGAACTTATGAGTTGAGCCCAAGGCCAAATGAAAAGTGTGTTTTTTTTCAAACAAAAGCAAAAGAAATATTCCACCCGTCCTGAGTTAGAAACTGCAGTGAAGCACGTGGATATGGGGAGAGGAGGGGATTAGTATCTAATAGTTTCAGCCTTTTGCCCAGTTAATTAATGGTTTGATTTGGGTGTTGTCGAGAAAAAAAAAAAAAGAAGTCAAGCTATTCAATGATTTACTGCAATGTCCCCTTAGTTCTCGCACCATTCTCTCTGTACTGTGTAAGAAACAATGAAGTTTCTGGAAAACTGTGGGCATTCCCTGCTAGGCTACACAGGCTGTTTCACAGAATTGTGAAGAGGTGGGATGAGGGTTTTGCAGACAGAGAAGTGGTTCTTGCCATTCCAAGTGGCTAGTGCATTATGGTCTTTGCTGGAGACGACTGAATTTTATCCTGAGTTCTGATAGTGTGAAAAGTCAGCATTGGTAAAACATTCTCCTGGCAGGATTTCAAGATCAGATTTAAACAGTCCTCTTCTGTGAGGGAGTGTCTTCAGGGCTAGGGGAAAACCTTGTGAGCTCCATTCTCCTTGAAGATTCATTGTTATTGCCATCGACAACCGGCCGCACTCTACCTTCACCCACAGCCCACCACCAGTATCCAGCTGATTGGGAAGACCGCAGCAGGAGTGAGTTTCTGAGTTGCTGGGTGGGTCTGGAAGACTTGTCTACCAGGCTATTAAGTGATCACAAGAGGGGGAGCCTGGGTGGCTCATTGGGTTAAGCGTCTGACTTTGGCACAGGTCATGATCTCCCAGTTAATGGGTTCAAGCCCCAGGTTGGGCTTTGTGCTGACAGCTCAGAGCTTGGAGCCTGTTTTAGATTGTGTCTCCCTCTCTCTCTGCCCCTCCCCCATTCGTGCTCACGCGCGCTCTCTCTCTCTCTGTCTCTCTCAAAAATAAGTTTTAAAAAAAGGGATCGACAAGAAGCAAATCACCAAATGTCATACCTCTCATCTCAATAACAGAAAGAAAGCAACAGACTAGCACTTACTGAGGACTTAACAAGTGCCAGGGACATTTGACTTGAATCATCTCACTGAAACCTCCCCACAACCCTGCAAGGCAGATGCTATGATCGTATTGTAGGTGAGATAATAGTCGCTGAGAGATTTGTTTGGTTTGGTTTTGTTTTTTTAAGTAAGCTCTATGCCGAACGTGAGGCTTGAACCCACGACCCCGAGATCCACAGTCGCATGCTCTCCCGACCGAACCTGCCAGGCGCCCCTCTCTCCGAGAGTTTTAAGTGACATGTTCAAAGGCACCCACTAGCCAGTAAGTGGCAGAGTCAGAATTTGAACCCCTACCCCTTTTTTGTTTTCTCCTGAGTGCTTGTGCTGTCTCATAGGGCAGAGCATGTTTTTATGATCATAGCACCACGGATCTCTCTGAGTCATCTGATGGCTTCTGAGGTGTCATGTCAGCCACCCTGGGAAGCCACTCTAACCCATCTGGGCTAATAGCCAGCCTCAGGTACAGCTCGTGTCGACTACTCTCTCTAAAATTCCTGTCTAGAAGCTGGCTAACTTCTGCTTGGGAACTCTGCAGAACTAGCTTTGTGGGCGTATGGCTATTTCATTTTGCACTGGGTCCCCCAAATTATGTAGTGATCCTGCTTCCAGTGGGGGAAAAAAAAAACCTCATTAGCTCGGGAGGCAGCTCATTCCATCTTTGGACTGAGCTGTCTCTTAGCAAGGACATCCTTATGATGTGAAGAAATCCGTGTATCTGCCGTTTCTCCCCCCTGGCTTCAGAGACAAACAGACGTGAGACATAATTTCTAGCTGAGCAACCTCCTAGCCATGACTGTAAGCAACTCCCTATCACCTCTCTGAACCTCAGCTTTCTCGTCTCCAAAATGTTGCCTTTGCTGCAGGCTTTTTTTTTTAAGGACAGATAGGATATAGCACATTGTAGGTAGTCAATGAGTGTTAACTGTAATTATTTTTTTATTATTCATTAACCATACCACAAGGACAAGATCTGCAAAGGACAGATCGTGATGCGTTCTTTACCTAAATGGGGCAAATCACTTAAAAAGTCTTGTATTTTCACTATTCTTCTTACTTTCCACGCTAAGAAAACTTGATTTCATTAGCCCGCTTATCATTTCACTTGAAAGTACTATGATTTTAGGGTGCCTGTCAGTTGAGCGTCTGACTTCAGCTCAGGTCATGATCTCATGGTTGGTGAGTTTGAGCCCCGCATTGGGCTCTGTGCTCACAGCCCAGAGTCTGGAGCCTACTTTGGATTCTGTGTCTCCCTCTCTCTCTGCCTGTCCCCTGCTCACACTCTGTCTCACTCTCTCAAAAATTAATAAATATATTTTTTTTAATTTTTAAAAAGAAAGTACTATGATATAACACAATCTAGTTGAACAAAAAATATACTTCTTTTTTTGTTTATTTATTTTGAGAGAGAGACAAAGAGTATGAGCAGGGGAGGGGCAGAGAGAGAGAGAGAGAGGGAGAGAGAGAATCCCAAGCAGGCTCCACACTCTCTGTGCGGAGCCCAGTGCAGGGTTCAAACTCACAAAGAACCGTGAGATCATGACCTGAGCCGAAGCCAAGTGTCAGACACTTAACCGACTGAGCCACCCAGGCATCCCACAAAGAATGTGCTTCTCAACAGGCATTAATTAGTTCATTCCATTCATTCATCCATCTATTCAACCACTATTTACTGAAGCTGTACTATATGCTAGGCTAGGTACTAAGGCTGGGGTTGCCATGGTGAACAAAGCAGTCCTGGTTACAACCCTCTAGAGCTTATATTCTAGTAGATTTGCAGGTGAGGGAGCTAGTGTTGATGTTTAACTATAATCTGTGCAAGGTCACATGCTTGGCAGGGGGTCGGTCTGGGCCCAGAACCAATACTCACTTCAGCGTGTGTTCAACTCTCCCAGTCTGTCTCTCGCTCCCTGGCATTCGTTGCCCTCCTTTCTTAAACCTCCCCCTTAGCTCAAAAGCACCTTGAGTTTGCTTTTAGACTATTTTTTTTCTAAACATTGCTTTTAGCCTTGCCATTGTGGTTTTATTACACATCGTTCCCACTAGTGTAGTGGTTCAAAGTCAAGTCCCCCTAGTGTCCCTGAGCTGTTTGCTAATCTTGAACTACTTGTCCAGATAGCCTGTCAATAACCCAGAAGCAGGAGAACTGGGGGCCTGGATTACTTCAGTCAGTCTCCCTGCTTGTTCCCAGGTTAGTTCACGTTTCTTTGGCTGGATAGATAATATAGAATTTCCTCTTTAAAAGCCTAAAGTGGCTCCCAATTGCCCATGTACGATATCAAGTTCAAACACTCTGCCTGGCTTTCTAGGCCCGCCATTATCTGGTCCCACACTGCCTTTGAACCTTATCTCTTTGTTCCCCCACCTTTCACACACACACACCCCAAGCTCATTTCTTAGCCTATGGCCTATTTCATGCACCTCATCACTCCTGTTACCTTCACCCCACGGAACTAGAAGCTCACCTTTGTCCCTTCCACCTAAAATAAGTCCTACTTAACCTAAGTCCTACTTCCTTTATGAAACCTTTATTTTTTTTTTAATTTAATGCTTTTATTTTATTTTTGAGAGAGAGAAAGAGAGGGAGACAGAGCACAAGCAGGGGAGGGGCAGAGAGAGAGGGAGACACAGAATCTGAAGCAGGCTCCAGGCTCTGAGCTATCAGCACAGAGCCCAATGCGGGGCTCGAACCCATGAACCGTGAGATCATGAGCTGAGCTGAAGTCAGGCGCTTAACTGATTGAGCCACCCAGGCACCCCTATGAAACCTTCTTTAAGGGGCTCCAGCTCCCAAGGATCTCACCAATAACTGAATGGTCCTACCTCTGAATTTTAAAAATTAATTGCCCAAATGCGTGCTAAGGAAGACAGCTCTTCATTTGGAAAAGTCCTGGGGATTTTAATTGGCTTCTTGTTCAATATGAATCAATCTCAGTGAAGCAGTTGCAGATATATAAATAAATAGCGGGGGCAGGGGGTGCAATCTCAGGCTGTACTAGAAGAAGAAATACCATGCCTAGATTGAGAGAAATAATTACTCTACTGGACTCATTAATTCACTCATTCATTTAAAACACATTCATTTCTGGGGCGCCTGGGTGGCGCAGTAGGTTAAGCGTCCGACTTCAGCCAGGTCACGATCTCACGGTCCGTGAGTTCGAGCCCCGCGTCAGGCTCTGGGCTGATGGCTCGGAGCCTGGAGCCTGTTTCCGATTCTGTGTCTCCCTCTCTCTCTGCCCCTCCCCCGTTCATGCTATGTCTCTCTCTGTCCCAAAAATAAATTAAAAAACGTTGAAAAAAAAATTAAAAAAAAAAAATAAAAAAAATAAAACACATTCATTTCTTTTCAATGTGCAGATCTTTTGTTCTAGAAATGCTTTGTAGCATTATTTGTCTCTGGTAAGTTTTAAGATTCTTCCTTTATCCTTGATGTCCTGAAGTCCCACCATGATGCATCCAGGAGATATCAGTTTGTCTTCATTTATTCTGTTTAGAACTAGGTACAGGGTTTTAACCTGAGGACTCATGTCTTATCAATTCTGGAAAATTCTCAGCTATTTCTCTTCAAAAATTACCTCTTCCTATTTTTTTCCTTCTGGAATTTCTTTTTTTTTTTAAGTTTATTTATTTATTTTGAAAGAGGGAGGGGGGAGAGGGAGAGAGAGAGAGAGAGAGAGAGAGAGAGAGAGAGAATCACAAGCAGGTTCCTCACTGTCAGTGCAGAGCCCAAGGCAGGGCTTGATCCCACAAACCATGAGATCATGACCTGAGCTGAAATCAAGAGTTGGACGCTTAACCTACTGAGCCACCCAGGCACCCTCCTTCTGGAATTTCTATTAGATGTACATGGATTATCTTATTCTATCACCTGTACCTTCTAATTTCTTTTTCACACTTCAAATTTTTATAGTGTTGTGTTATGTTCTATCAATATCTCAACTCTATTTGTTGTTTCACTAATTCTCCCTTCTCTTATATCTTATTTGCAGTTTAATCTATCAGTTGACTTTTTTACATTTCAGCGAGACCAGAACTAAGGTCTTCCAATGCTCATCCATATTTTCTATATTCTTCATTTCTAGAATTTTTCTTTGATGTGTGTGTTGTACTCTTGCTTTATGTATTCCACTTCTTTTTTGATCTTTTCAAACCTCTAATCATGCAATATTTTAAAGTCTGTTTAGATTGCTGTATTATCTGTAGTTGCTTAGAACTGAATCCTCCCATTTGTTGTTCATACTGACTAATTCTCATTGTGGGTTTCTTCATGTTGCTTTATAATTTGCCACTTGAGCTTCTCTTCTTTAAGTGTTTTCTAATGTTTGTTTATTTGTGAGACAGACACAGAGCATGAGCGGGGGAGGGACAGAGAGAGGGAGAGACAGACTCTGAAGCAGGCTCCAGGCTCTGAGCTGTCAGCACAGAGTCTGACACGGGGCTCAAACCCATGAACCGCGAGATCGTGACCTGAGCCAAAGTCGGACACTCAACCGACTGAACCACCCAGGCGCCCCCGAGCTGCTTCTTCTTCTTCTTTTTTTTTAAGGTTAAGCAAACAGGTCTGTTGGCTTCATTTTTTTTCTTTTTTTAAATATAATTTATTATCAACTTGGTTTCCATACAACACCCAGTGCTCATCCCAACAAGTGCCCTCCTCAATGCCCATCACCCACTTTCCCCTTTTTCCCATTCCCCATCAACCCTCAGTTTGTTCTCAGTATTTAAGAGTCTCTTATGGTTTGCCTCCCTCCCTCCCTGTAACTTTTTTTTCTTTTTTCCCTCCTTCCCCTCCCCCACAGTCTTCTGTTAAGTTTCTCAAGATCCACATATGAGTGAAAACATGGTATCTGCCTTTCTCTGCCTTATTTCACTTAGCATAACACTCTCCAGTTCCATCCACGTTGCTACAAAAGGCCAGATTTCATTCTTTCTCATTGCCAAGTAGTATTCCATTGTATATATAAACCACATCTTCTTTATCCATTCATCAGTTGATGGACATTTGGGCTTTTTCCATAATTTGGCTAGTGTTGAAAGTCCTGAGCTTCTTTTCTGTAGGAACTGTATTTCCTGAGAATTGGACTCTGACTTGTAGAGGTGGTCCTATCAGCAGTTTCATAGCTGCCTCTACCAGAGACCTATGGCATTCCCAGTTCTGAACCAGCTTTTATACTAATTTCTCAGCTCAGGGGTTCTGAATTATGTGGGTACCATGGATTTGGGTCTCATACCAGTGTGTAGCTCAGGTTTAGATTTTTAAACTTCTAGAGGTGAGTTTATTTTTACCCCATTCTAGAGAAGACGGATTACATTTTGTTTGTAGAAATGCAGAGCAGCATAATAGTTTAGAGAGGGACCCTGAGTCTGAATCTTGTATCTGCCACCTCCTAGCTATGTGACCTTAAGCAAGTTACTTAAATACTTTATTCCTTATCTGTAAAATGGGGTTATAATAGTACCTACCTTATGGGGGTTTTGCGATGATTAAGCAAATCAATACACATAAAACATGTAGAACACTACCTGGCCCATCGTAAGAACTCAGTAAGATTTGTTATCATTGTGTCCCTGGATATGTGGCAAATCTGGTTTCAATTCACATATGAGGCAGGTATCTTCTGCTCCTTGGTTTTTGTAGGTTACACAATTCGAACTCAGTTCCAAGCCCTTCAAAGAACCCAAAACGTCAGTTTCTAATGTACATATCTAGTCCCATTGTGTCCATGAGTTGTGAAACTGTGATTCATGCTCATTGCTGTGATTTTGAGTTCTAGTTTTGTTTCTGGAGTCTGGGGGTTTTCCTTTCTTGCCTCTTGTGTTCAGCTATACATTGTTGTGGTTAAATTTTATTTAGTGTGTCTCTGTTTTAAGTTGCATTGTTAATAAATAGTGAACAATAGGGGCCCCTGGGGGGCTCAGTTGGTTGAGCGTCCGACTTCGGTTCAGATCATGATCTTGCCATCCGTGGGTCTGAGTCCCACGTCAGGCTCTGTGCTGACAGCTTAGAGCCTGGAGCCTGCTTCAGATTCTGTATCTCCCTCTCTCTCTCTGCCCCTGCCCCGGGCGCGCTCTCTCTCTCAAAAATAAATGAACATTAAGAAAAAGATATTTTAAAAAATAAATAGGGAACAATAGTACATAACCCAACTGTTCAATATTGGGGCATTTGTTAAATAAGTTATGGTATAGCCTTCAAATGGAATACAATGCAGCCATAACAAGTAATGAAGCATGTCGGTATAATTCTATGAGCTGGCAAAGAATACAGCTGTGTTGAATTGGTTTTTTTTTTTAATGTTTTAATGTTGATTTTTATATTTGAGAGATAGAGGAGAGCATGTGAGCAGGGAAGGGGCAGAGAAAGAGAGGAACAGAAGACCCGAAGCGGGCTCTGTGCCGACAGCAGATGCAGGGCTGGAACCCACAAACCATGAGACTGTGACCTGAACCGAAGTCAGGAGTCGGATGCTCAACAGACTGAGCCACCCAGGCACCCCGCTGTGTTGTATTGTTAAGTGAAAAAGCAAGGAGCAAAGAAATGCGTGTGTCTACAATGTGTGTATATACATTTACACATTTTATGCACATAAAAGGTACCAGAGGTATGCCCACTCCCTGGTTACTTCTAGCATGAATGTGAGAGACAGACTTTTACTTTTACTCCACTTTCTTTCCTTTTGTTATAATTTTTTAAAATAATGTGCTGGCAAGGACACCCAGGTGGCTCAGTCTGTTAAGCGACTGACTTCGGCTCAGGTCATTATCTCAGGGTTCGTGAGTTCCAGCCCCACTTCGAGCTCTGTGCTGACGGCTTGGAACCTGGAGCTTGCTTCGGATGCTCCCTCTCTCTCTGCCCCTCCCCTGCTCGCTCTCTCTCTCTCTCTCTGTCTCTCAAAAATAAATAAATATTTAAAAAAAGAAATGTTCACAAGCAGATGGGGGAACACCTAACTTCGTCAGAGGGAAGGGTATTCAGAGAATCTTCGCAGAGGAGCTGGGACCGGGACAATGTGAAGTTCCCCAAGGGACAGAATGTGGAAGGTGTGCAAGGTGTACTGACAAACCGTACGAGCCCCCAATGTTTAGATATGCCAACTGCCAGCCCATGGGACAAAATTGGCCTGCAAACATCTTTTGTCTTGAGTTCGAACATAAATATCTTTAGACAACAACGTGAACTCCGTAGGTCCCACCGCTTACCATTGTCTCACACCCGATCCACCTTACACCTTTTTAAATTATCTACTTGCCCCTGAAGACATTTCAGGGAAAACTCCATATTAGAGCATGTTCAGGGGAGGAAAAAGCATATGGGTTTGAAAACCAGGTCAAATTAAGGGTTAAGGAAACTAAGCCATTAAGCCTCAGAAAAGAGATAACTTAAAAGAACATGATGGCTTTCTTCAAGCCAACCAAAAGCAAACATAGAGAAGAGAAAGTAAATTCATTTTGTGTTGTCCCTTCACTCATTTGACAAATATTTGTCGTATGTCCTCTATGCACCAGGCTCTGATAGAACTGCTCCAAATAGTGGAATTAGAACTAAGGAGTTTTAAGTTTCAAGAAGGCAGATTTAAATTCAGGATGATGATTGTTTTTTTAATGTTTATTTTATTTTTAGACAGTGAGAGAGTTGGGAAGGGACAGAGAGGCAGGGGGGCGGGTACAGATCTGAAGCAGGCACTGCGCTGACAGCAGAGAGACTGATGCGGGGCCCGAACTCACAAACCACGAGATCATGACCTGAGCTGAAGTCGGAGGCTTAACCGACTGAGCGACCCAGGCGCCGCAGATTAATGATTCTTTTTCTTTTTGATGTTTATTCATTTTTGAGGGAGAGAGAGAGAGATCAAGGGAGACGCAGAGAGAGAGGGAGACACAGAATCTAAAGCAGGCTTCAGGCTCCAAGCTGTCAGCACAGAGCCCCACAACCGGGCTCCAACTCACAGGCCTCAAGATCATGACCTGAGCTAAAGTCAGACGCTCAACCGACTGAGCCACCCAAGGCACCCCCCCCCCCACACACACACCCAGGATAATGATTCTTAACCATTTTAGATCTCTCTGCTGAAAGATGTACCTACACAACATGCACACAAATAACCACATGCAATTTCAGGAAATTCATAGACCCAGTGAATCACATACATGGACTCCAGGCTAAAAATTCCTAGAGAATGTGAGGTGCCTGGGTGGCTCAGTCGGTTAAGCGTTCCACTTCGGCTCAGGTCCTGATCTTGCGGTTCGTGAGTTCAAGCCCTGCATCGGGCTCTGTGCTGACAGCTCAGAGCCCGGAGCCTGATTCGGATTCTGTGTCTCCCTCTCCCTCCCTCTGCCCCTCCCCCACTCATACTCAGTCTCTCTCTCTGTCCCTCTCAAAAATAAATAAACATTAAAAAAAATTGTTTTAAAGAATTCCTAGAGAACACAATAGGCATACAATGGGTAACTATGCAGCCATTGAGAAGAATGATGTGGACACCAAGTGAGAAAAAAGAAAGGTACAAAGTGGTGTGCGTCATTTTCTAGAAAAGGATGATACACACACACAAATACGGACCTATCGTGTATAGGTTACCTCTAGAAAAATACAATAAACTGGTAAAAGCGATTGCCTCCAGGAGGCAAGTTGGTGGCTGAAAACAGAGGGAAACTTTAATTTTTCCTTTGAGGAAGATGAGTGGCACAATCTGACATATGTTCCTAAAGGATTTGTGTGATAATTCTGGTTTACAGAGTGAGGGTGGCTTAGGATAGGGTGGTAGCAGTAGGAGGTGGTGGAATATACTTTTCACTACTTACTCGTTGAACATTTGGCATTTTGAGTCATGTATATCTAATACCTATTCAAAAGAATTGTGTATCAAAAAAAGACTCTTGGCAAAGATCTTTCTAGGAATTAAATACTTCTAATTATGGAGTATTTTGCTTCACACTATATGGAGCTTCCTGGCAGTCCTCATGTAAACACTAAATTCGTCACCAGAAATTTGGCATCAGGAACTCCTGGGGCGCTTGGGTGGCTCAGTCGGTTGAGTGTCTGACTTTGGCTCACGTGACAATCTCACAGTTCCTGGGTTCCAGCCCTGCGTCGGGCTCTGTGCTGACAGCTCGGAGCCTGGAGCCTGCTTCGCATTCTGTGTCTCCCTCTCTCTCTCTGCCCCTCCTCCGCTCACTCTCGCTCTCTTGCTCTCTCGCTCTCAAAAATAAATAAACATTAAACAATTAAAAAAAAGAAAAGAAATCCTGCACTTGGTGGGGGAGGTTGCTTTAGGTCATGCGAGTGTTCTGTCGTCACTGGAAGATGCCAGGAATCTAAGGACTTTTATGGACCTTATAATCATGCTTGGTTTATTTTACAGATATTTATGGGACACCTATTATGTGCCAGGTACTGGGGATATAACAGTAACAAAATAAGTTCCTGAATTCCTGAAGCTTACATTCTAGCAGTGAAGGCAGATAATGAACAAGCAAGCAAATATTAATATATCAGAACACAGTTAAGTGCTATGGAGAAGAACAAAGCAGCATAAAGCAATATAGAAGCACGTAGAAAGTGGCGATTTGTAAATAAGGTGGCCAAAGAAATACCTCTGGTAAGGGGTCATTTGCTCAGAGATCCGAGGGAAGCGAGTGAGTAAGCCTGTGGCTCTATGGGGAAAGAATATTCTAGTTAGAGAGAACAGCGAAGGCCTGTTGGGAGTTATCTTGGCATGTCTGAGACACAGCAACGAGGCCATATGACTGGAGCTGAGTAATCAAGGGGGAGAGTAGTAGGAATTCAGGTCAGAAAGGTAATAGGGAAGAAGACAGCTCAAATAGAATTTTACAGATCATTCTAGGGACTTTGGCTTTTACTGTGAACAATGTAAAAAGCATGGGAGGGTTTTAAGCAGAAGCATGACATGACCTGAGTTACAGGTTTCATGGTTAAAAAAATAACACTGGCTTAGATAAAGTTGATAGCAGAGGGAGATGGTGAGAAGTGGTCAGATTCTAAATATATTTTGAAAGATTCCACGCACAGCATTGCTGGTAGATTGGATGTGGGGTGTGAGAGAAAAGGGGGAGTTAAGGAAGACTCCAAGTTTGCCCTGACCATCTAGAAGAATGGAGAAAGAAGGCTGTGGAAGAGGTAGGTATAAGGAAATAAGTCACTTTGGTTTTGGAGAATTTCGGGTTTGGATGTCAGAGAGCCTAACGGTCAGAGAGATGAAGGAAATCGTGTGAGAGATACTAAGCAAGAGTTGCCAGTGAAGTAGGAGGATAACCAAGGCGGTGTGGTGTTCTGGAAGCCAAGTGAAAAAAAAAATGTTTCCAGAAAGGTGATTAACTGTGTCAAAAGCCACTATTGGGTCAAATACAATGAGGATGGAAAAAGGATCGTTGCAGGGGGCGCCTGGGTGCCTCAGTCGGTTAAGCATCTGACTCCTGATTTCACCTCATGATCACACAGTTCGTGAGTTCGAGCCCCACATCAGGCTCTGCGCTGACAATGAGGAACCTGTTTGGGATTCTCTCTCTTTCCCTCTCTCTGCCTCAGCCCTGCTCATGCTCTCTTTTGCACGTGCTCTCAAAATAAATAAATAAAACTTAATAAAAAGAAAAGAAAAGAAAAAAGATCATTGGATTTAACATTGAGGAGATGCTGTTGACATTGACATGAATCATTTTGGTGGAGTGATGGGGGGGAAGCCTGATTAGACAGAGTTCGAGAGACAACAGGGGGAGAGAGTTTGGAGCTAGTGAGCAGGGACAACTCTTTCTAGGATATTTGCTCAGAAACAAACAAACAAAAAAGAGGAGTGGGGCTGTAGCTGAAGGAAAGTGATGAGTTTTTTTCTTTCTAGCATTGGAGATGTTGGTTTGGTAAAAGACAAATGACTGATGTCACAAAAGGAGGGGGAGATGATGAGAGCCATGACCTTGTGTAGGCCAAAAGGGACAGGCTCTAGTACACAAGGAGCGCTTATAGCAACAAGAGGGAAGGCCAGGTATGTGGCTACAGATCCAAGTAGGTTTGTAGGAGCTTATAGTTGCTCTCTCCCGGCTGCTTCTACTTTCTCAGTGAAATAGGAAGCAAGGTCAGTAGCTGAGAGCAAGGATAGGGGAAGGGGTGCTGGGAGACAAAGGAGGGTATAAAATGGCCATCCAGGAGAGTTCGAGAATGACTAGATGAAGGAAACGTAGTGCACCTAGATGGTAACACTAAGGGCCCACCTAGAGTTCGTGGTCATGAATCGAAAGTGAGACTGGTCAGCATGGCTTTAAGTTTTTATCCAATCTTGTTCAACTGCTGGGGCAGGGATAGAATAGACGGAGTTGGATTTAACCAAGATTGGGTGACTGTCACTCAAGTACGATGAGAGCAAAGAGAGGCAAGAGAGGCCAGGGTGTATGTGAAAGAGTGAACATACTGATGGACATAGAATCTGAGCTGTGGGGGCGCCTGGGTGGCTCAGTCAGTAGAGCATCCAACTCTTGATCTTGGCTCAGGTCATGATCCCGGGATTGTGGGATCGAGCCCCGAGTCGGGCTCGGCGCTGAACGTGGAGCCTATTTGGGATTCTCTCTCTCTTCTTCAGCCCCTCTCCCGCTCATTCTCTTTCTCTCTCTCTCTCTCTCTCTCTGTCTCTCTCTCTCAAAACAAAAAAAAAAAGCAACACAGAATCTGAGCTGTGCAAAGCAGAAAATGA